>NC_051433.1:29895146-29909039 GCF_001649575.2 Kryptolebias marmoratus | reverse complement strand
GGGGGGAGGGGGAGGGGAAGAGAAGGGACAGGATGGGATGGTGGGGAGAGGAGGGATTACGCCGTCCAAATTACAGCAACAGAGCACTCCAGAGGTGGGGCGCCGTTGAGCCGCAGCCCCCGGCTCACGGTCATCGGGGACCTGAGGAGAGAACCAAACCACAGGCTGGATAAGGACCAACAACATCTGCAATTGAGTCATTTCCTGAAAATAAATATTAAAATGACTGATAAGACAATTAAGATATTAGATCCATTCTTGGCATGATTCATCTATAAACAGCAGCGGTGATCAGGAGAATGAGGGGGGCAGGTACACCTGTACACCTGCCTACAGGGAGCAGAGGGCAGGTACACCTGCCTACAGGGAGCAGAGGGCAGGTCATGGCTTCAAACAGACAAGCAAGGAAAGCAGTTTTGTTCAGATCGATTCAAAATGGTGGATGAGTCATTTTAATGATTAACATGTTATATTATCTTATTTTGAAGGACTGACAGCTGATTATTTGTTTTTCTGAGAGGATTCAAACATCTCTTTGCAGTTACTCTCACTGAAAATTAAATCCAGCTCAGAACAACAACAACAACAACAACAAACTTGACCATTTGGGCCATTTTTGGAGTACTTATTGCTCCTATTTCCATATTCATCCAGATCTGGAAAATACTGAAAACAAATCCCAGACTGCTGAACACTTAGAGACTGTGTGGGAGCTTTAAACATTAATGTGGTTCTGTGTGCGTGTCTTTACAACATGCTGAATGAGAAGATTAAGTCCTGTGTTGCAAACACTAACAGCTCTTAAAGAAACAAAAACAAATCAGTTGTTGACCTTGTAGGAAAACAGACCAAAGCTTCAGACACTTCAAACCAGTTTCAGGTCGGTGGAGGCTAAAGTTGGAGACGAACAGTAAAAACAAAAGCTGGAACAATGTGTCACTGATGAGGAAAAGGAAACAGATTTTATTGGCTGGGAGCACACACACATCTGAGCAATGTGTTAATCCATGAAATATCTGATGTAATACCTGATTACTACAATATTCAATATCTGCAGCTCTCCACTGGTAGGGCCCATAAAACATTTCTTTATTGAATCAAAAACTAATGTCTTCCTTTCAAACCCTCCAGGTTATTAAAACCGTCCCTTCCACAATCACTGAGCAACATCTGATGCCTCCTGCTGACCATGATGCAACAGAAAGGACTGATAACTTGATGTGATTATGACGTATGAAACCTGTTTAGCTGCAGTAAGACAGGGAACCCACAGGAGGCGCTGCAGCCCCAGACACCCGGAGGGATGAGTCATCCACTATGAGGCCTGGCCCTCCGATCATGTGACCATGCTCTGCTGAAACACTGACCCACACTCTGCTCTCTTCCTTCAACATTCCTTAGTTTCTTTCAGAGAGGAAGAAACCTTTCTACTTTTAGGATTCACCGGGTGAGGAGGGGATCTGACTTACAGCAAGGTCGAAACATGTAAACCTCACATTCACCACAACACAAGCAACAATGCCCTGTTCAAACGGAGAGCCCGGTCTAGACGAGCAGCCACAGGATGCATGACATTTCTGCTGTGCTCCCATGGATACGAGGAGAGCTGCTCTCATGTTCCAGCACTGAGGCAACCGCAGCAACTCTGGAGACTTCCAGTAACGCCAAGGTCAATTTCTCTCTGCTCAGATGGGAAGGTAGCAACCACAAATATGCCAGCGAGAGGAAGTCTGAATTTTAAATGTCTGTCACGAGAAGGACTAAAGACTTTTTACTCATTAGGTACAACAGAAGCACAGACTAAAGGCACACAGAGATTAAACGTGAGGGTGTGATATTGTAATGGCCTGAAGATGACAGTCGGAGCACTTCTTAGAGACTGAACACCACCGGCTGCTGAGTATCTTTGCAGAAGATTACAAACTCCCCAAAATAGCCACCTTTCAAGCATCTTACTGAAAAAGGAAGTTCCTTTTCCAAACAGAGCAGACGAAGGAGGTGAAGGAAAGTAGTTCTTTTCCTCCACCTCCTTTACTTCCTTATTGGCTCCTCTGACGTTGAATACCAGGATCAAATTACCAGGAGGCTCAAACTCTTCCACGGAGCAGAGGCCATTTTGGAAACAGACAAAGAGGAGGAATGTGCAAACAAGGAAACTGACTCTTTGACCCTTTTTTAATTTTAAAGGCACCGTTTTTCATAACTAATCGGTTCTAAGTGACTAAAAATGCAGTGTAGAACAATAAATCACTGAATGTCCTCCAAGCAGCTCATTTGTTGCTGGGTCTCCATGAACAGACATGAAACAGTCGCAGCTTACAGGTCTCTCTCAGTCTGATCACAGCACAACACGTCAGTCTGGTAATGTTTGTTTGAGTTGCAAATTAACTGTGGTTACAGACTGAAACTAAAAGATTCTAGCTTACATTTCCACTTCTGTACAATACAAAAACTACTGAAAAGTGGAAAAGGTTTTCCAAATAGGCCAACTAAAACAGATGATCAATATTTCACCTTTATACAGAAAATCTGAACCCGTTTTAAAACACGTTTTCTATTACAACTCCAAATCCTAAAACAATGAGACTTTGTGTAAAATGTCAATAAAAACTGAATGCAATCAGTTGGAAAAATCTCATAAACCCATATTTATTTACAGTGGAACAAAGTAAACATATCAAATTATGAAACTAAGAAACTGCACTATTCATTAAAAATAAGGTAATTTTTACTATTATGGGAGCAAGACGTGAAAAAAAGATTGTGACGGGGCAACAGAAGGCTGTAAGTGGTACATATTCTGCAGCGAATAAATGAAATCAGGTCAGACAGAGGACTGGGTATAAACACAGCATTTTAGAGGCTGAATCTCTCAGAAGTTCATCAATCTGTGAAATACAGTGTCTGAAAGTAGTGGAACAATTTCAGGAAAATGTTCTTCACTGGAACATTGGGAAGGCTTTGAATATCCCATCATCTACAGTTCATACAATCATCAAACGACTTCAAGAATCTGAAGAAATCTCTGAGGTCAAAGGTCACCCTCGAGGGCCACAGCATTACAAACAGGTCTGGATCCATTTGGACATCACTGCATGGACTCAGGGACACGTCAGCAAATGCTGCTTAAAGCTCTATCAGGCAAAGAAGCCCCCCACAAACTCTGCTGTTTCTCTGGACTGAAGCAAAGAGGAGAACTGTTCTGTGGTCACACAAAACCCTGGACACCACATACTCCGCTCTGAAGAGGAAAAGAATTAATGTATTCACCATGAGCAGCTGCGGAGGGCGGGCTCACAATACAGCCAGGCGTTTAACCTACACTCCATTTTCTCTCAACTTAAACGGATCAACCAGAGGTTTAAACTTTACTTTCGCAGCTTCAAAGTTGACAAATCAGCATGTGAGCTCGGCTTTACGTCAGTCTGTTTTCAAATCAATGTGGGACATAGACTCTTCCTCTCAGCACGTAGCTGCAGAGGCTGCAGAAGAGCAGGGACAGCAGGCCCATGTCAATCACACACACTGAAACACGTAGCAACACTATCTCATGCTGTGCATCAGCTGGATGCTCAACGAAACATGAGTCCTCCAAAATCTAAGTATTTAGACCACGAGTTGTTTATTGTTCGCTGCCAGTTTTCTGGATCTGTGATGCATTCGAAGCACCTGGGAAAAACTAAACTCCAACTGATTTAGATGCAGATGCTAAGACATTATCATACTCTATATTTGTGAAACAGTCATTTTTAATACTGCACGAAAGGAAACCTGCAAAATATCAAATCCATTAAACCACCTTCAGGTGGTGGACCAATGATGGTTGCCATCTGGTCCCTCTGAATGTTAAACATGTGTTACTGCAGCTGTCACATCAACAAACCAAAGTTCAGCTAACTTTAGTTATACTGGCTTCCGATTAGCTGATCAGAGAAAAACTTATTGAAATAATAGAGCTGCCCAAACTTTCCTTCTCCATGTTTCTACCACCAGCATTGAGTCTTTTCCTCTCCCTGGGTTTGAGCCACACTAAAAAGGGTTGAAGCTACGATTTCTTGCTGATTATATCCTGATTTCTCTCAGTTGCTTCATGAGGCTTCTGCTTAAGCTAACACAGTATCAGTTTGTTAGCTGGAATCTGAATTTCATGGCAACATGTTGTTGTTGTGAGCAAACGAATGTAGGAGGACTCAGAGTTTTACTGCTGATTGGTTTCTTTTTTCACTGAAGGCTGAGAAACTCAGGATGATGCTGATAATTATGATCAGTTCAGTTATATGTAACATAGCAAAGGCAGTGTTACAGCCCGAGATTCAACTTCTGTTTTAAAAGAAACATACCCCCTCTTCTCCTCAAAGAATAGTCCATGGGTCTTAATAAGATCAAAATAGAACAATTACAATACAAACGGACTCTTACATAACCCATCTTTAAAGTTATTTTTTGCACTGGATTTTTAAATGGAGAAATGAGCCACTTGCCTTCCCTTCTCCAGTAAAGGCTGTGTTTTATGATGGTCTTATTTACACAACTAACTAAGAGATCCTTCTGTCTGTGAGTTCACAACCTAACAGCTAAAGTAATTCAACTTCCTGGTGGATAATACAGGCTCCTGACAAATATTCATTATTTACACACAAAAAATACAACAAAAACTAGACTTTTACAAACACAAAAGTGCCTATACTTCAGCCAGTTTTACAGATACTGAGCAAAAACTTTGGCTGAAGCTGAGACACACTAATGTGAAGACTTTCATCAAGATACAAATTGCCATTTTGACAAAACAAACAAACAAACAAACTCATAACCCAGCCAAGGAACAGAGACTCGCTCTTAAAAAACTGAAAAGCAATAACAACCCCCTGGCATTTACAAATCGATCCCTTCAGCAAATCTTTTCCACATGCAGCAGGACGGAGCAGGGAGGGGTTTACAAACAAACACATCCAAGGACACGAGCAGCACTTCCAGCATCCACCTGCGCCTGACCAAACCTTCCCAGCAGATCCAGTCCAGTGAGATCACACCAGCCCCCTCAGCCTGCCCCCGCACACATGGCCGCTCTACCACGCAGGACTTCTTCTGCTCTCCAAACCAAAACAGGAGGACATCTGAAGATGAAGACTGCTCTTAGCTTGAATGAAAACAGATTTCTACTCACCACATTCTTATTTCCCAAAAATCTAAATGTGCAACTGCATGTCAGTTCAAGGCACAGATCTGGAGGTACTGCTTGAAAACTGAACACAAGGACTAAAGGAAAAATATATATTTTGACTGAATAATGTTTTCCCTACCCGTAATCATATAACACCCCCACCCCCCTTGTTTTCCATCGTCTCATTTTTACAAATGAAGGAAACCTGTTGTGGCGACAGAGAACTTTAATCCCTGTGACCAGTTTAAACACATTGATTTATCTGACCTGCATCACTTTGTGGTTCTGTGACTTGCCCACTCAGAGGCTGGTCATACCTGGCGTTAAATATTCATTTCACACTTTCACACCTGGGAGGTAATGTGTATCCCGCTTTTTTGTGTGATTGGACATCAGCTAGCTGCTTTGTATGCAGATATCCACACAGTGGGCTGTCAGATCAGCAGCAAACAGGACATCAGCAGGTCTGCGGAGGGTTTTTATTAAAATTACAGTACTTTTAGTTACCTGAACCAACATTAACATGATTCTGAGCCATTTAAGGCACATTTTTTCAAGATCTCTCCTTGACTTATTTACCTGACTCTGTCAGAGAAAAGACTGAAGATTTTCACCCATAAAACTCTATGGTGTGTTCACAGCCATCAGAGGTTTTTTGTTTGGTTTACATGGCTCCATTCAGTTTAATTAGGTGATTATAATCGCACATACCACTGCTCAGACTGTTGTCTTGTTATTGACACAGCTCACTATAGCTTACAGTGATTGCTGCTGGTCCAAGCAGCTCTAAACACAATCTGAACAAACATTAAACTAAAGATGGACTCTTACACAGCGTCCCAAAATACATTCTGATTCATGAAATCCCAACAAAGCAGACGATTTTATTGAGAAGGATTTTGATAAATACTTCATTAAAAAAGCCATATCTTCCCGAGGATGTCTGTTTCCCTTTGACCAGCCGGCAGCTTGTTTTTGTTTTACCTTGAGATGTCCAGGTAAAAACGGCTGCTTGTGTGGGATCACATCAGTTCAGTAGGAGGTCCTACAGTGGGGCTCATATGTTCATACTATCAAACATATGCAGATAAATGGATTCCACAAAATTAGGAAAAACTTGAGATATGCACCATTATTGTTTAATACTGCAATGACAATATCAATTGCAATAAAACCCATTTTCATCTAAACCAGGGGTGTCCAACCCTGGTCCTCAGGACCACTATCCTGCATGTTTTCCTTGTTTCTCTGCTCCAACACACCTGATTCAGAGGTTAAATCACCTCTTCATGTTCTGCAGAAGCCTGTTAATCACCCATTCATTCACATCAGGTGTGTTGGAGCAGAGGAACAAGGAAAACATGCAGGATAGTGGCTCTGAGGACCAGGATTGGAAACCCCTGATCTAAACTATGGCATAAATGCTGGATAGTCTACTGGACTGACCAAATAAATCAGCATGTGGATCATACATGAATGGCCTGTGATTTCCTGCAGTCCAAGCAGTCCTTTGTGATATTTTATTGGCGCTAACATTTTGATATAATGCGCAGCCCTAGTCCAGACCACCTCCAAAAAGGTAATACTAGACTACAAAAAGAACCCAAACAAAAGACTAGCTCGTACCTAAACCTGTACACGGCGTTAATACTGCGGCTCCTGGTGAATTCAGAAGTAATAACTCCAAAGGTGGTCAGAGTGAAAACGTCTCCTATCCAAATGCAGTCCGACAGGTACAACCAGGTAGAACCAGGTATGAGCAGGGCTAAGATCATACCCTGTTTTACTGCCGTATCTGACCACTCACACAACCAGATCACCATAACAATGTGACCTTACAACAATCGCTCCTCGCCTCACACATTCTCAACCATTCAGTTCTGTGACTACATCTTAGCTTCCACTCATACTGCACATCCTCTGCATGTGGTACAGGAAGTAGATCTGTGTTCCACACCCTGTAGCTGAAATGCTGATTCTTGGGGAGGAATGAGGATTGTTAGTAGTAGCGTTTTACACAGCCACAGATTAGTTCTGTTTTCATATTGTGGTCAGTCTAAACCAAGAGTGGAAGCTCTGCCCACACTGCCTGGAACACGCTCAGCCTTTTGTATTTTGGTTGCAGCGCTCACACCCACAGTTAGATCCTCTGAATTCACCAGGAGCAGCAGTCTTAATGTCATGTACAAGTTTAGGTACGAAGTAGTCCTTCTGATTGGATTTAACTCAGGCAGAATTTATTACGTGTGCTTTAAGTAACCACAGTTCTTGTACCCAGTTGCAATTTTTGGACAACTACCACAATCTAACAGTTTTGTGGTAATTTATTATTTTTTAAACAAATAAGGGATTGGAGATTCAAGCAAGAAAACTAGACAAAGGCGTCTTTTGAGTTTATGTTTATTCAGAATTGTGTAACATCAACAGAGCTGAAGCTATGACTGTAGCTGTTTGGGAGCTCTGTGGAGGGGGTCCTGACCAAAAGAAAAGAGATGTAAGTTTCACTTTAACAGCTTTATTTATCTAATCTACTTTGCACTGTAGCCTCCTGCAAATACACAGAAAACTGAAAGCTGAAATCAACTCCTACACTTCTTAGTGGTACTTCAGTCTGAGAAGTTTAATTGAAAGATGCAAAAACGCTCTTCTGTTAGACAAGTGATTTCAGCTATCACCATCAACAACAATGGAGGACTCTGTAGTTTGAGCTGTGTGTTGTAGGTCTGGTTTAGCTGTTAAAGCAGACTTGGACAGCTTTACGAATGTTCAGAGGAAGGATTTCACAGATAAATAATGTAATTCAGTTTTATAGGAATGAATGCTGGAAGAGTGTCCGGTTTGCTCAGGCAGTCAACATATGTTTATTCATGGACCAATCATATCCCCTCACATCACTCAATAGTTCCTATTGAGCCAAACAAGCACAAACACTGCAACGAGCCAATAAACAAGGACTGGAAATGGCCATAGTATCAGCAGGGTGGACAAAAACAAATAAACAAAAGCAAACTACCTGTAATGGTCCTGTTATCCTTTATTGAACATTGGAAAAAATATTTTAGTATAATCTTGACTAAAACAACCAGATTGCTTTGCTGTATCATGCAATGAGAGGCACCAGAACCCAAGAATGCCAACCTGTCACCTGGACATGTGGGGACAGATAGAAATACTAACATAAAAAGGTTTGATCAGTGTTTGAACAGCTACTGACTGAAATTTGCACCTTTTAATCTAGATAAGACAGCAACTAAAAGGCAAAATTATGATCAAATAAACATTTTTGTTCAGGTCTGTAAATTAAATTGAACATTTTCTTTACATAAATTTAGACACTTAAATGTTTTTCTGTGTGTGTATGTATGAGGAGTAAATCTAAAATGGTATGATTGATATTATCCTGTAAACATCATGCACAATCAATGATTGCAGGGTTTCCCCCAGAAAAGAGGCTAAACCCGGTGGTAGGTGGCAGATCACCAGCCGACCGTGATTTAGTAAAAAAAAGATTAAAGTTGGCAGGAAAGTTGAAAATATGGCTATTTATTATGTGATATTGTAAGATATTTGTGTCAAATATTTACACAACTACAGTTTTATAAAAAGGCACTTTTGAAATACTTTTTAAAACAAAAATACATTTAAAATAAATACTAATTGTTTGCACCTAATGTGAATCCTAATTTAAGTCACATATACTAATAAATTAAACGAACATAAATGAAAAAGTGCAAACAAAGCACCAACACACGTCTCACTTCCAGGCCAATGAATAACAACAGAGAACTCTGACAAACAGACAGATGCTGGACTGTGCTTTTTGTGGCACAGGCTGCATGTTGGATCACTACATGGAACAACAAAACATCTAATGCTGAATTTAATAGCATCATTTTACTGGTAAACAAGGATAATATTTTCACTAAGCACAGAACATGCTTACCATATTCAGTCTTGTAAAGCCACCTGCTGAATTTCAGCTCAACTAACCATTGTTGGTTAAACCCGCTCGTTCCATGTTTATTGCTGTGTCTCTGACAACCTGCTAACTCCAGGTAGCTGAAGGAGGCTCAGCCTCAGGGCTCATTAGAGTCCTGCAGGGCTCTGCGGACCTGAGCGCACAGTGGAGGTGTTTATACTTGGAGCTTACGTTGATGCAGTATTCTCCAAACAGACAGGGGGCAGTACGCTACGTAAGCAGTGGAAATACGGTAAAAAGAGAGCAGATGGTTGAACGGAGCGCAGCGTGCGAGGTCCACACCAAGTTATAAAAGGTGCACGATGTGACACCGCGTGGGACCTTCGAGCAGGGGCGGGGACAGCGTGATTGTGTCACTGTTGGTGCGCACCTTTGCGCGGTGAGGTAGCTAAAGGTAGCGGTTTTGGGGGAGCGGGTAAAAAAAAAGTGTATAAAAATGAAATATTTTTTCGTATTTATAACAAACAAGCGAAGTTTAGCCTGGCGGCCCGCCAGGCTTATAATATGCTGGGGGAAACCCTGGATTAACAGAAAAATTAAATGTTTTAACCCTGTGGAGGCCCTCATTAAGAACTGGGACTGTAGTTAAGGTCTGCACCAATGTGCTAAACTCAATTCTGCCATTTTATAATGGTTACAATAGGATTTTAATTAGCTGCTAAGAACAGACAAGTGAGCAACAAACATTTGAACCAGTCCCACCAAGAATTTAAACTTTAGATTCATCCAGTCATTTTCTGCACCTGGGAGGAAATGGTGTCCATGTCCAACAGGTGAGGGGGGGTAGACAAGACCAAACCATAGAGACAAATGAGACACACAACCATGCAAAAACACACATCTGGGGCCAATTTAGGATCTCCAATTACCCAAACCTGTGTGTTTTTGTCTGAGGGGGGAAACAGGAGTATCTGGAGAAAACCCACACAGGCACAAGGAGAACATGAAAACTCCACCCTGATAACCACTCTATAACCACCGAGAAGAAGAGGAAATCCCATTCTATAGGACTATTTACCTGCAGACATTTTGACTTCTGACAGGTTCAAATGTTTGCCATGAACAAGTGTAACCACAGCAGCAGCACTCAGTCCTCTGAGGGGGACAGCAACCAAAGAAGTGGAGGTATGTCCACCATTATCACTGGGAACAAGGCTGTTGGCTACAACAACATGAAGAAATTAGATTATCCAAAATACATCAGGAACAAAGCCCCCACTGATCATCTGACAAGTGAAAGTCTAAGACAGGTAATATGACCAAAAATTTAAATTGCAATATTTTGGACCTTTATCATGATATACATCTCTGCATTTGTAAATCCCCTTTAATTCCTGTATTATTGTTTAAGTCACACTATAACCTAATGCAGTGGTGAAACACTGGTCCTTCGACACTCGTTCAGAGAATTACAACTGTCCTTCCACGTAATCCAACAGCAGGAGTGACTTTTAATCAGTCCAGCTCCAAACCAAAAAATAAGATGCAGTCTAACAGCAGGACAGAGCACGAGTGTCCTCTGATCAGTCGCTGCATTACTTTCAAAACAAATCAGAATCAACACAAAGCCAAGAAAATCTGTTCTCGTGCTCACAGAACAGAGCCATGAGCTGAACACCCGACATCAGAACCATGTTCAGTGACTACAGCAGGTACTTATGTTTAAAATAAATACAGCAAATTGTGACTAGGAGCTTAATAAAATGACCAACGATAAAGCAAAACAACCACTGCTTCAAATATACTTCGACAGGCTACAACAGGAACCAAACCTGTTAGCACTTCCAAACGTACCATTTCATGATGACCCTCTGTCTAAAAAGTCCAAAAAACTTCCTCCCCTGATCCATTTGTCCAATACAGTTGTTGATAGCTACATGTTAGCATGAGTCTGAGTGATCATGCAGCGTACACACAGCCACATGCGTTTCCTCAGAGATGACCGTGTTGTCGCCTATCAGGCAAGTAGTAGCTTTCACAAAGACCAGAGTAATTGTGACGGGGATGAACTGACTTAAATTAAAAAAAAATTAACTGAACGCAGAAATCCTTGTATGTGAAAAAGCAAAGCCAATTCCTGAAATTCAGCTGCGTTTGTTCAAAGTCTTCCTTGTTAAACTTTAAGCCACTCGCAGATGAAAGACCCAGCTCTGGTTTTCTTCAGAAACGTGTCTTAACGCTTGCTGACCTCCCTTGCCTCCAAAACAGGAACACACGGGGGTTTTCTGGGGGAGGTCTGCCGGGGTTTTCAAGATGAGGGGAGGAGCGAGCTATGATGCATTTGTAGAAGCTGGGAAAAGCAAAACTCCTAGTACATTAGATGCAGACTGCTAAAAACTGGTGTTAAAAGTTTTACTTGATATTCATAATAGCCATTTTTGACAGTGCACAACGGAACAATGTTGATATCCTCCTGGAAGAGGGGGGAGGGAAGGACTCCAAAGTTAATCAGTTGTAGATGCACATCCAATGATTACGTTCTGACAGTTTCATTAAAATCCGTAAACTGAGATATTTTTCTAACAGACAGACAAATGAACACACAGACAGGCAAAAACATTATCGCCCACCTGTGACGTTTTGGCAGCAGGCAATAATTATGAAAATCCTATGTCATTGGCTAACAACAATCATGGTTTAACAAGACTCAAAAATGTTCACAAGCAGCTCATTTTGTTTATCAAACCTACTTAGCAAAAAGGAACAAGTGTGAATAAAATAAGATACTATCTTCTAAAAACGAAAGCATCATCACTCTTCCTAACAGGATCCATTTGAACAAGACGGCAGGGGGGCAGTTTATGACCAGGAAAATCTACAATGAGCCATTTGGGTCCAAATAAAATTTACTGTTAAAGCTGTGTTTAATGGCTTTCTTCTGATCTCTTATTTCTCTCTCCTACCCCCAGGACTTTAAAACACCTGAAGTAAACACATGAAGATGAACTTGGAGCTTTAATAATCCTCATGTCCCATAAAGCATTCAGGAAGTGTCTTTTTTTAGGCTCCAGCTTGGTAAGGTCAAAGAGGCAGGCAGGATCAGTAAATAAAGGTAAGAGGGTGATAACTAACATGGCTGCCAGTAAGAAATAAACAATGAATGTTGCTGCTTTTTCTCCATTTGTGAACCCAAGTATCAGAGATAAACAGCGTCAGGGTGAGAATTAAAAGGAAATAAAGAATAAAAGATGAGTGTGCAATAAAACCAAGAGGCAGGCAGAGGGACAGAGGCATGCTTACGTAGATTCCCTCACACACTTTTTGCCTTATGGTTGTTTTTTTTCCTCGCTTCCCCCTTCATCTCAATTATTCTCCAGAGAAGCATTGCTTCTTGGCACAAAATGAATTAGCCGGCACAGCCTCTGCAACAACGCTAAATAAATGCTTCACCCCATTGGAGACCATGAAGAGCTGCTGCACCAATGGGAATGTAGCAGTGAGTCAGGCGTCAGGAGCCATTTGTTTTTAACCTCACTGTGTAGGATGGCAACTCACAACATACACAGCAGCTGCAGAGGAGACCTCATGTTCGAAAGGTCTTGTGAATGAACAGAAAAAAAAAGGATAAAGGTTGCCTCTCAAACAGCATGGCAGGATGACGATTCTGTACATGTTTAAAAGAAAAAACTACATAAAAGATTTCCACCAGACCTGCTTCATATTAAGAAGACATACACTTCTGGAAAACCGTTAATGTCAGCTCAGCTACAGCTTTTACACTGCTTTTCATTACTTGTATACAATTTCTATGTTTTCAAAACACTGGGACACCTGCTAAAATCCCATTCTATAGGACTATTTACCTGCAGACATTTTGACTTTATGAGGGCTGATTTTCACCTCTGCACCTCTACATCTTGGCAGTCTGTAAGACACAGACCTTCAGACGAGTTGAGGCCAACCCTCATCATGCCTGTGTTGGTCTACAAGTTCAAATGTTTGCCATGAACAGGTGTAACCACAGCAGCAGCACTCAGTCCTCTGAGGGGGACAGCAACCAAAGAAGTGGAGGTATGTCCACCATTATCACTGGGAACAAGGCTGTTGGCTACAACAACATGAAGAAATTAGATTATCCAAAATACATCAGGAACAAAGCCCCCACTGATCATCTGACAAGTTAATTTCTCAGGCATAAAAACAAAATCCACTGTGGAAGAGGAAGAACCATCGTGGAAACAGAAAGGGCTGGACTGAAGGACAGACAGAGGCACTAATCATGGCACAGGAGCAATAGAAGCCGGGGTCTATCATACCAGGCCGGACCAAGATGCCCCTGAGACAGTCAGCACATGTTCTCATCAAATCCCAAAATTCCCAGAACCACTGTGGAAGAACGAACAGTAATGAAAAAGCAACGTTCGGTTGGTTTTACAACGTTTACAGTGTCCTTGGTGAAAATAAGAATAAGAATGCACTGAATGGACTGGTCAGATGAGAGAGAGGGAACAATATCACAACAAACTGGATGTTATCAGAAATTAACAGATCCCCTAACTGGGTTTGAAGATGCTGCTTCCATCACATCAGCGTGCAGAATGCACAGTGAATGTGAAAAACCTAACAGCAGAGTCGACAGTCAGGGTCCACCCGGTTAGGGTTTACAGGTGCTGGTCATAAAATTAGAATATCATGAAAAAGTAGATTGATTTCAGTAATTCCATTTAAAAAGTGAAACTTGTATATTATATTCATACATTACATACAAACTCATATATTTCAAATGTTTATTTCGTTTAATTTTGATGATTAC
>NC_051433.1:29874545-29893890 GCF_001649575.2 Kryptolebias marmoratus | reverse complement strand
CAAAATTAAACGAAATAAACATTTGAAATATATGAGTTTGTATGTAATGTATGAATATAATATACAAGTTTCACTTTTTAAATGGAATTACTGAAATCAATCTACTTTTTCATGATATTCTAATTTTATGACCAGCACCTGTATTTACGGAACAGAAACCTGAAAAATAAGGACGACGGATCCTGCCATAAATGGTAATAAGTATAGAAATAAATAAATGGTTTGATAAAGTAATTAATGTGCCAAATACTGTATCCAAAAAATAAAAAAAAACTTTCCCAACTTATTTTACATCAATTAATATTTATCATTTCCAACAGTATTAATTTAACATTATCACAAGTATTTCATTTTCCATTTTATTTCCGATCTTTGGTTTATTAATTACTTTCTTTTTTTGTTTAATATTCTGTATTTATTTAATTTACTGTCATGTCTTTATAATCGTACATTGATCATTTTCTCCTCTAATATTTCTTTTTTCCATTTTCTTTCTGCTGAGCCAAAATGCTGATTTATCCATTATTCGTGTTATTAGTGATGACTATTTACTGTACTGCGTTGCTGCTGTCACTGAGAGGATACGTCGGCTTGCAGCACACATCCACTCGGACGTGGATCCAGCGGTAATGGAGAATTTGGACCAAGCGGCCCTGTGGGAAAGGGCCCGGGGAAATATACAGCATTTGTTGCTTTCAGACGGCACGGTTGCTGATACTGCCTGAGTCAAGGTGTGCTGCAAACTGGCTCTCAGGAAATGAGAAACAAATATTAATTTAAAACTTTATAATCAAATGAGTTGGGAAAGTTCTTCTTTTTTTTGGATGCAATATTTGGCACATTAATTACTTTATCAAGCCACATTTATTTCTATACTTACGGCCAACTTAGCTCCACAGATAAACTAGAGAAGAGCCTGAAACTCACAACTCTCAGACTTTTTAGTCCTCCTACAGTTAGTTTTCTCACAGCATGTTGTTTTAGCAGAAAATATTAGTTCAAGGTACAAAACATGCTGCACTGTGTAAAACTAAATGTTTGTGTTAATGGGAGCAGCTGAAAGTATCAAACCTGCAGCTAAATCATTTTGTTGTAGTTAAAAAGCTAGGGCTGCAACTAAACAGTCAAAAACGCTGACTGTGATACTTTGTCAGCATCAATATTTGGAGTTACTTTTAACTCCTTTTAACACATTTCAACAACATTTTCAAAACCAGATGTTTACGTACACTGTATAAAAAGACAGAACCAGAACAAATCAGACTAAACCTGTTTTAGGTCAAAATTATTTCAATTTGTTAAATTCACAAATACTGAGAATTTTTTAATATACCTTTCATTAGCCTGATGTGTATATACATTTTCTTAGTATTAGGTATAATTGCCTTTAAACTTTATGACTGGGGTCGGTTGTTTTGGGTTTGCTGTAGTTTTGTCCCGTTCCTCCTGACAGAACTGGTGGAACTGAGCCTCCTCGCTCACACACACCTTTTCAGCTCTGCCCACTAATTTTCTATGGGATTGAGATCAGGGCTTTGTGAAGGCCACTCCAAAACATTCAATCTGTTGTCCTGAAGCCTCTTTGTGATTCATGTCAGTCTGGTTCGGGTCATTGTCCTTCTGAAGACTCATTTGTGTCCAAACTTTACCTTCCTGGCTGATGTCTTGAGATGTAGCTTCAATATTTCCACATCATGTTCTTTCCTCATGATGCCATCAGTTTTGTGAAGTGCACCAGTCCCTCCTGTAGCAAAACACCCCCACAGCATGATTCTGCCACCCCCGTGCTTGCACGCTTCCCCTTGTTTCCAAAAAAATGCAGCAATAGTTAATAGTAATTAATTAATTAATTATTAACAGTTAAAAGTGTTTGAGGTGTGCCTCCAGTTAAATCAAAAGTTGTCAACTAACCAATCAAAAGCTGCCAAAGCCATGAGATCACCTGGGCTTTCCCAGACTGTTTAAAGCCAAAGGACTCTATAAACTTGTGATTTTATAGAAAGTAAACAAAAGTTAGAAATATAGCAAATAGAAATAATTTTATGAATTCTAACTAACTTTAGTCTGGTTTAATGTCAGAAAATTATATATTTTTACAATAAATGTAAACCTCTGATTCCAACTGTGACCCCGCCTGACCTACGGTTTCAAACTATCGTGGCAGAGGAAGCAGAGAGCAGCAGTGACAGATCTTAGGTATCTGAGTACTTCAAGATAGTTGTGGAAACACACCCAGATGGTTAGATATTTAGTATGCATGAACAGGAGGGAAAACAGATCTCAACCAGCACCTTTGTGAGGTAATGTTTAGGTTTTATGTTTTCTACAGTATATTTACACCTTCCTGTTTGTTGATAAAACTTATAGCTAAATTAATAACATTTAAATCAGAGAAATTTACATGTAAAACATAGAGCTGCACAATATATCAAAAATGTATCTTCGTTGCAATATCAATGAGTGCAATGACTGCAAACTATAGCAGGGTTCCTCCTAGGTTTCTAGCCTTGGAGGGCGGGGACAGATGCAGGGATTTCAATAATAACATAAAGTACATATGATTTATATGTAGTAAGTAAATAAATAGTTTTATAACTTGGATGATTTATATACAAAATATGAAGCTTTTCTCACTGCGGTCTGGTCAGTGCCTTTGGAGTTTCTCAAAAGAACATTTCCAGAGCCTCTTGATAAGAAAAAACTGATTTTTTTTGTTTTTGATTTGGTTTTCCTGGCGTCCGCTCGCTCTCTAGTAGCAGGAGTTTGGTCACGCACACAAGTTGGACCTGTCTGTATGCTAATGATGACACTTTGAACACATCACTTTGTTTGGTACACATCTACATCATGCAGTATTAAATTTTAGATACGAAAGTCCCAGGGTGCGCAGGGGTGACTGGTCATGGCGACTGTTTCACAATCACCCAATCACCTATCAGCTGTTAAACACAGACTCTCTGATGAATTCAATTAATTAATTATATTCAGCAGCTTACTGGGACAATAAGGACATGTTAGAAGTTAACCAGGTGTCCATTTTTGGCATGATAAATTTGTCTGTAGCTTTTCATTTCAGCCCAAAGCTGGCCGCTCAGATCTGGTTTATTTCTTGTCAAAGGTTTAGACCAGGGGTGGGCAATCCTGGTCCTCGAGCGCCACCATCCTGCATATTTTACTTGTTTCTCTGCTCCAACACACCTGATCTGAATCAATGGGTGATTAACAGGCTTCTGCAGAACATGAAGAGGTAATTTAACCACTGAATCAGGTGTTGGAGCAGAGAAACAAGGAAAACATGCAGGATAGTGGCCTTCGAGGACCAGGGCTGCCTACACCAGGTTTAGAGTAACTTCTTCTTTAAAACCAAAATAATCAGTGACTTTGTTTCTGGCCACAAACAGCTGACTTCCACAGCTGTACGGAGTCCCGTGCATAAATATGTTGCCAATCGCCAGTAGCTGGACTGATGGTGGCCGATGGAATATTTATCACCCAACCCTACTGTCCAAAGTCCCAGGAAGGTGGGGGTTCAGGGCAGGGGAGATTGGTGAAGATATATCAGCTTTGTCTTCCCTAGCCACAGTGAATTGGTAACGTGCAAACACATACATATTAATTTACTACATGCCTTGGCCTTCATAGGGTGGTGGGTGCCCCATTAGATAATGGTTGGGGAAATGCCGCATAAGCTGTTATATTTCAAGTACCATACATTCATGTTCAATATATTTGGTCAATCCAATGGACTCTTACTGGTTTTGATAGCTACACCTGGTTTAAATGATCGTGATGACAAAAAAGAGAAGGAGAGGAGCGAGGAAAATGTTGGTTCATTGCAATTATTATTGTCATTACAATATTAAAGAATAAATTTGATTTCACTGTCATTGAAAATTTGAGGAAAATGTAGTGTTTTAATTATTCTGTAAGTTATAATTGAAGTTATTATAACATAACCACCTTTGGTAATGACTTTGAAATGTTTGTTTTGTGTATTGTAATAATAAAAATTATGCTAACAGAAAGAATATGATCGCCATTGTTGTGTAGACCAATGGGTGAACTGCAACAAAAATGGTACATTTTCACTTAAAAACAGTGTTGTGTAAACGGGGTGTAAATTACCTAATAAGCATCAAAGACAACTGTGGTGTTTCTGTTGCCCAGGCGTCAGAAGATTAAACAACACATGGGAAAGGAACAGTACTTTTCACATCTCACGAGTCCCAGCTAACAGAGATTTGCTCCTTTGACCAATCTGTGTTTACACCGACTCGCCAACTCTGCTCTGTGACTACATTCATTGTTGACCCAGGCCTTATTTATACATGACCCATTTCCTTAAAATGTTGGAGATTCTTCTATGTTGATTGGGAAAAAGTGACATGTTTACACGGTAACCCCATGTATGTTGAATCTGCTGTAGTCTCCATCCTCGGTCACTAGCTGGCGCTGACACTTATCTGTCGACCATGAAAACAGTTACATTTAAAATGGTGAATTCACAGACATTAAAAAAGGTGAATGGCACAGACAGTACTCTCCTAACCCCCATTGTTACTGCTGCCATCGAATTGTGCATGGGCAGAACAGCTAATGACTGCAGCCGTCTGTGGTGCGTTGCTGTTTTCTTTAAAATGCAAATAAAGGGGTCCAAAAAGTTCAACCCTGAGATCTGGGTTCAAAAAGTTTCAGTGTCAGGCTTGTCAGGAAAGAAACCCCCAGTCTCTATGCAATGGGGAAATATCAGGGATTTCGCTAATACTCGTCACGTCAGGGATGGCGGGGAGACTGAGTGGTGCACATGTACAGCATGTCAATTCACCTTTATCTTAGATCAGGGCTGTCAAACTCCAGGCCTCGAGGGCCGCAGTCCTGGAGGTTTTAGGTTTTTCTGCTCCAACACACCTGATTCAAATGGTTTTACTACCTCCTCCCCAAATCATCAGGTTCTCAGGGAGCATGGCAACAAGTCATTCATTTAAACCAGCTGTTTTGAAGCAAGAACACATCTAAAACATGCAGGAGAGCGGCCCCCGAGCAATGGAGTCTGACACCTGTGACCTAAATGGTGGGTTACCCTAAAGATATGATAAAAAGGAGCTCATTTTCATCACCATGCATCATATATCTGCCAGGCAATTGGACAAAAATAAAAGTAGTGGTGTTTGTAATAATTCAACATTTTTAGTTTCTTCCTAAACATTAAATGGAATAAGTGTTTTCTCCACACTGCTAGTATATTCTGCCCACAGCAGTGGAGGGGCAGCTCCAGTCAAGCTACAGCTACAACTTGTAAACTTGACCACAGCATCAAAGGATTGATGCACACAGGGGCTATGATGAACTGGCAGGTAAAACAAAACCCTGTCAAGTGTTAAGCTGCTGAATGCACTCTCTGAAGTTAGACAGGCTGTCTGTCTGCTACATTTTCCATTGAGTAATTCAGGAAACTTTCAGACTAGAATCTGGACTCATGTTTGATTACCGCCGTGCCAGTGTGGGGTGGAGATGTGTAACCCGTCAATATCTGTTTCACCGTTTTACTTTTTACCATCTGCTGTTTTAAATAATGGTATTTAAGTTAAATGCTAAATGGAAAACAATTAGTGTCTTTTTATCCCTTCATTGTTCTTTGAAGTAGGTAAACATCTCCTGATTGTTGGAAATGTACTTTTCTTAAACCCTGCTCATGGGATACTCTTCTCAGGCAACAACTCACACATCGGGTAATGACAGTGAAGAATAAATGAGATGACTCACACAAAAACAAAAATGAACACCAGAAATAGTCATCCAATAAGACCTGTTCAGCTCCAAAAGCCCCAGGCTTAAAGGAGAACTGGAAAGTGATTTAAAGCAAACATCAGTTGAAAGAAAATCATAAAATATACTTGTAAATATATATATAAATTACTGAAGATTGAAAAAAAACTCAGGTGTTTTCAGCATTTTCCGTGACCCCCTGATGTGTGACTTCCACAGAGCTGCTGGGGTTCTCAGCATTCAGCCACTCATCAGCAACTTATTGAGTACGTGTGTAACATAGTTCAGTGCGTTCCAAGTAATTATTCAAACCGAACAGAAAATAACACTTGAGTTTCATTTCTTGACTTCCCAAAAGATAAAAAAAAACATTGACATTTACTATCAGAACTCTGGTTCAGACCACTTCAAAGAGAAGTACCACTCTGACCCTCGTTAATGTGGAGGACTGGTTTCATGCCAAAAAACAGGACCTTTTACCAGGAGCAATCCTAACTATTTTTAATTTTAGAACAAAGGCAAACGGAGAGGAGGACGTCACCACAGAGAAAGAGAGGAGAAACAAGGAGCTTACTTTAGTCGTGAACACACTTGAAGTTAGCGAGAACCTGTCATAAAAAGGTGTGATCTGCTTACAGGCCGACAGCCTGAAATCAGTTTGTGATTCACAGCAGTTTGTTACTGATGAAAAAATATAAACAATTCATGTGTGATTAAATAGCATCCAGATAGCAACATTAGCTCTAACCTGTAGGTGTACTGACTTGCAGTGTTGTGTACTGATGTACTGACAATGATGTGCGTCATTTTGTCGGCCATGTCGGTCCTGGTGATCATCAGAATCTGAAGAGTTTTCATCTGATTCTGGAGATCCAGCCGGCAGTTCAGGTTCATACTGGCATGGTTGTGTATCCATTACTCCCACAATGTCTTTCAGCATTTCTTCATATTCAAAAAAAGACTTCTTCTTTCCAATAATAAACAATAGGACAGTAACTGCGTTCTTGGTTTTTCAGCAAACTGTTGAAGCCGGCAGGGGCACAGCACACGTCATGAAGCAACTCTGACCCCCGCCCCCCAAATCACCCTACTTCTGCATTTATTGACAAAAATGCTAAACACAGGTTATTCAAGTTTTAGGTCAAAGAAATGGGTCCCTGGAATGTTTTGTGGAAGTGTTTAACTAAATGTCATTCATGTAATATCGATATTTAGAGATTTGATTTCAGTTCTCCTTTAAGTAACAGTACCACCTCCCAACAGGGGCCATTTTGCAGGTTAAAATGTACCTCTTAGAACTGTTTAGCCCCTGGCTCACATCTTCATGTGAATGAAGCCTTCCTTATTAGAACAAGGCACCAACTTCAGTTTTTTTGGAGACAAAATACTTTTAACCTTAACCAATATCAACTCATGCAACTGCAAGTCTCATGTTAGCTCCCTCCCCAGACCTGATCCTCCCAAATAATGTTTTGCTGAATAAACACCTCTCCTATTAAGCTTAGTGATTACGCCTTAAAGTGTGTATACTACTGTTGAACATTAGTCAAAGAGGGTTGAGAGGCCTAGTTCATGACAGACAGTAACCCGCAGTTGTTTCTGAAATTTCCCATGGTTGCTAATCAACTTAAGACTCACCACAGTGTGCTTGTGTGTGTGTCCAGAGACTAACTACACTGTGTATTCAGCAGAGTGCATTTCTTTATTTCCGTCAGCGAGCACGGTGTTTGTTTAAGATAACAAGAAGGTATAGGTCAGAGGGTGTGTTGGAGAGGCTCGTCTTTCAAATGGCTCTGAGTACCCAGGCTTGAAAGCTGCGGCCAACACAGTCTATTAAAAGATGCGCAACATATTCAGAGAATGTCAGCTCCAACCAATGAAAATGAGGCCCGGCACACAGCAATCTGGTTTTCAACACGCATCAAGATCAAGCCAAATACTTGGCTGGGCTCCGACTAAACAAGCCGGCAGGGAATGGCAGTAATCTTTGTACTCATAAAGCAAGGTCAACTTTGGAAAGCAAACAAAAAAAGAAAAATGTTACCTGAAGACAAATTTCTTAATCTCAGCACTGTGGGGGAAATCCTGACCTAACAACTCAATAATTCAACTTGACTTTGCCTTTTGATCTTGAAAAAGCAAACTGTTTTTACAATGATAAAATGAGCACGACCTGTTGCGTTAACAACATGGCAAACACAAATTAAAATACACATGGACAACCAGTTTGTGAGCCAAAGATAAGAGCACAGCCATGTTTTCTCTCGGTGTGTTTGCAGTGTATACTGCTCTGGGTATGTATGGTGGTGTCACTCATTTTTATCTCCTCTAAAACCTGAACTTCACACACACACAATTCACCGCTCGATCTCTCCGAAACACGCGTATGACTGAACACGATTGAAGCAGAAATATTTTTCTCACACCGAAATGTTACATAACGAGAGTGTCTAAAAATGAACCACTAATAATACCACACTGAAACGGGTTTCTGCAATTCGTAGATAAAAACTTAAAACCGACGATTCTGAAATAATACTCCCTGACACTTAAACAACAACAAAAAGCTTTAAATAATAACCAATCCTCCACACAGGACCAGCCATTTGTCTGAACCTCCACCGAGGCTGGGGGTTGTTGGCTGGTGGGGGAGGTGAAAACAGCAAGTCACTAAACCAACAGCTCTGGCTTTCTCACACACACACAGGGCAAAAACACACACTTAACCGGAATATATGTGGATAGATGGATAACTTTCACTTTGAAGCCGGAAAACAAATACTTTATGATGCATTGGCACCAAAATCATGAGAAAAATCAAAGGTTTTAGTCGAGGAGAGGCGAACAGTTTCAGTTTGAAGAATGAACGTGTGTGTGTTTGAGATAAATAATGGCTGAAACTGAGTCACGTCCACAAACTTAGCTTAAAGCCTGGCGTGTTGCATTTAGTCTGCTAGCTGTTGCTCAAAGCTAGCAGCTAAGCTAGGCGAGGAGACCGACCCGAAGACAGCCCGTCTTTGAGTCCATCTTCCAAACTTCGACAGATTACAGCCCAACAACACAGCATTCATCACAATGAACTCAAAAAAACAACACAAATTAGGTGTTTTTCATCAAACCAAGCCCGCATGTACTGTGCGTCGACTGCTTTCACACTAACTAACCTCACAAGGTTAAAGCACATCGTATGCACTTCTGATGTCGTGTGTTTTTATTTAAAAATGTGACAAAAGCAGTTCCTGAGACACGAACTGTGCTTGGACTGAATATCCAGGGTGTGCTGCACCTCCGAGGAAACATTACGGAAACTTGCTCAAAAATACATTGTTTTAAATGGATACAGTCGACATAGACTCAAAGATTACTTCCAAATACATCTAAAGCAAATAACACAAGAGACATAAATGTAGTTTTTGAAACTTGTTTTTTTCCCAGTATTAAAAAAACTAATCGTTTGTAATGCAACCCCATGACCTAAACGCAACAACAAGCTGAAAATTTACCATGTGGGGTTTGGGTCGTAGTTACCCGAACACAGATGAAATATATTATAAAACGAGCAATGTGATTAATTCCCTTCGATTCGAGCTAACTACCAGAAACAACACGAGGACTGATCAAATAGCCACTAAAGATTATTCCAGACATGGCCTAAAGCAGCCCTGCAAGGCACAACATCAACCCTGCTTATTCTTTACTCACACGAAAAAGTCCCTTTAGAAAGAAAACATTGTGGAGACGACCAACTTGTCTGGATAAACTTGAGTGAACGCTATGTTATTTACTAGCTAGGGCTGTTAGCCTTGTAGCTATGGCAGACTGAAAACATGGTTGGTTAGTTTTACATTTTTGTACATGCACTGGTAAATAAATTACAAATCAACACGCATTTAAAGTACTCACCTAGAGAGGCATTCCAAACTTCTACAATCGAGGCAAAATCATTTACAATTGGAAGTCCTTGGAGTATCCCAACATCGATTCCACTTAGACCAGTAGGCCCGTGAATCCGCCTCGGAGTCTCCTGGATCCTCTGCCCTCAAAAGTAGATCCCTTCAGGAGGTAAGAAACAAAGTTCTCTGCATTCCCCCCAAAAATGTCGAAAAGTTAAATTCCCTGTCCTGTTCAGGTGTACTACATCCATTGGGTGTTTATAATAAATCCCCGATAAGTAAATCCAGTTACATTAGTGTCTTCTATATTTACAGTCACTGTTTATTATGGGGTATTAGCTGCTGAATGTGATACAGGGCTTCGGTTCTGTCTCGGGTCCTTACGTTTGCAAAGGTACCCATCCCCCTCCACGCCGGCATCGACCGCAGGCCCCAACGAAACTGACACACAATCATAGCACGGGGTTTCCCAGGTGACCGTGCAGGGGCGCCCTTCTTGGGCGGTCCTTGCTCTGAAGTCCCGCCCCTCGTCACCGATTCGACAACAGCGCGTCGCTGATTTCGCTCAGCAGAAATACGCCTAGACGATTGGTCAATTCACGCGCCAGTTATTGGTTTCCGTTTGCTACGTAAAACAGGGCGAGCAGTGCTCTGGCGAGGAGTGCGAAAGTTATATTCTGCTGTAAGAATTCAGTGGTGGCGCACGCGAAGGAGAGCGATACAGTGACTGGACTCGGGAGGCAGCTTTACGCCGAAGGATTTATATCTTGAAAGTTACGGGAAATACTCGTTATCAAATTTCCATGGAATTAACTTTAATTCAATAGTGGGATTATTGCTTTTCATTTATGGTTAACGTTCCTTTGTCTACCACGGAAGGACCTTTTCATGCTATACATAAGCGTTAGCCACACGGGGTCTCTAGGGCCCAGTTCCAGGGCTGACAGAGGCAGGGTTAGCCCACTTGGGTCACCCCCACCTTCAGGTGTGTCAGGTGAATGGAGCATTAGGTGTCGTTCGGCTTGTCCCTGTTAAGGGGCTGAACGGGAACATCAACCAGCTCTTCTGACTTGCCCCTACCATAACTGGGTCCAAACGAAACATATGGCAAAGTGGCTGAAATGAATGGCTAAATTAAAGTCTTGGGATCTGTAATAAACAAGCGCTTTCGCAGAGCAGACAGCTAGGCGTTTCATCTCGGATGACATAACCCTCCACGCCGACCATTTTACCTTTCGTACAGGTACACGTGAACGAACGAAATGCGATATCGTCAGCAAAACGTGACTGTTGTGCGATTGGGTCCTCGTGTCATGTGACTCTGAAACAGCTTTTGATTGGATGGGGCGATGAAACGCCAACGTCATTTGTTGCGGTGGGGGTTTTGGCAGCGAAATGGTGGCTGTTCGGTTTACTCAAAGGATTTGACCGAGTCTGGGATCACAAAGGCCGCCTCTTGGCATAAAGCAGACAACCTAGACGCTGGTCAAAGACTTACTGTAACCGCGGACATTATTAGCCCGAAGCTGCTCTGCAGGCTTAGTGAGTGGCCCAGGTTTAGCTGTTTAGATCGAAGCGGAAATAGATTTCAGTCCTTTTGTTTTTCATGGAGCTGGGTTCGCCTCGTCATCCTCTTTGGCTCGTCGCCACTAGTTGGTCTCTGCAGAAATCACCTGACAGCTGGATGATGTTAACAACAAACTGCTTGTTGTGCCCGGTTTCTGTTTCACAGCACAATCACTTCTACAGAGACATAAATCAGGACACAGTTGTCCCCGCCCCCCCCCCATACACAGACAATAAATAAACAATCCACTGTTTGCTTATTTGGGGGTACTTTATTAGTCACCAATCAGAAACACTGACACGAAAACTGTATAAAACAAAGGTTTCAAAGTACAAACACATCAGAATGAACCCCAGCTGGAGTTCAAACTGTCCTCGGGTTAACATGTTACACTGCATGCACTACACCGTCATTGTTCATTCCTATAGTAACATAAGATATGTGATGTGATCTTATTCTAAGAAATGGCTGTAAGCGTGTCGGAACCTGCTTATGGGTGAAGGGAACATCTACATGTGTGTGCAGAGGAGGCAGACATGTTCATGTGTAGAATAGCTGCATAAAGACTATATTTAAAATTGAGTTCAATTCTCTCAGTTACTCCCCACTTGGTATAAATGTAACGGGAAAAGGAATTTTAATTGCCTTTGTCTTGCGTTGAACAGCTCACACAGAGATTAGAGAGGAAACAGACGGCTGAGGGGATTTTTGGTGCTGGGACATGATGTTCTCCAACATTCTTCACCTCTGATCTTTAAGGTTTTACACTGAAGCTGGGGAACGAGTTTCGTGCTGCTGAGAAATGCTGCCCTCTCCTGGACACGTTAGAGCCTCTCCCCACCCACTCATACAGGCCCTCAGAGCAGCTTCAAACTTCCGGTGACGTTGTTCACCATCTCCTCTTCTCCAATGACAGCCAAGACGGTACGAGAACCAGACTCAACCTGCAAATAAACAGCAGGATATGGCTTTGGTGCTGCTAGAGTCACACGTGTCCACATCGTAGCGGAACACCACAGTAATAGAAACACACCCACCTGAGTGAGGCCTGCATCTTGGACCAGATAAGTGGGCAGATTGAGGCTCATGGCCAGGGCCTGCAGCTCTAACAGATGGGCCACGTTGGTGCCTTGAACCACCACCTTCTTGGATCTATAACATCAGAATCATATAGTTTTTCATAATTACTGTCTGCTGCTGAAAGGCAAGGACAAACGATGGCATCTTTGTCAATGTCTGTGTGCCTTTTAACAAAATATTTCATGGACTGGATGGATTTTTACAGAACTGAATCAGAATGAAGTGAACACAATTCAAGATGGCCACCACATCTAATCAGTATTAGCCAACACAAGAATAGCTATTATTCAGTCAATTGTTAAACAAATATTGAGCTAAAATTTGGTGCGGTAGGACCTGAGACTGATCCCCAACACACAATATGAGTGCTAACAGGATGCACAGGATGATGAAATGCAAGGCCTTTAATGTTAAAATTATTTCACTCAGAACAATTATAAATGTTGGTTAATATTATAAATGAATATGAACCGTATTTTCCACTCTATAGGGCGCACTGGATTATAAGACGCACTGTCAATGAATGGTCCATTTTCAAACTGTTGTCATATATAAGGGGCATAAAGCGAAACAAAACAGCCCCGTCTTTTTGAATAATACTGCACCGACATAAGGGTCGAGTATAAACGCCTCCACCGCTCGCTCAGGTCAGCGCTCAGAGTCCTGCACAACTGTAGCTGAGCCTTAATGCTGCAAGCAGTGCGGCTTTGTAGTTTACCAAAGTCATAATAAAACTTCTTACATATATAAGGCGCTCCGGAATTTAAGGCACACTGTCATTTTTTGAGAAAATTGAAGGCATTTAGGTGCGCCTTATAGTCCAGAAAATACGGTAGCCAACACAGTCAGCAGAACTCTGACACAGGTGGTGTGGATAAACTGAACAAGCCTCACCCACTGTGGTCCCACTTCCAGGCCATCTCCATCAGGCTGGTTTTCTCCTGGAGCACCTGGTACAAACCCACCGCAGCATGGGCCACCTGCGCCGCCACCTACACAGAAACACAGCACTGAAGTCACCGACCACAGAGATCTACTTGAGGTGCTCATCAGGGTGTGGATGAGGAGATGGATGGATGTTGAAGGGAATGTAAACAGCAGGAATTACTTCATGGATGCTAAAGTAAACAGGAGCTGGAGGTGAAACATGAACCCTGACAAATATCTGTCTGTAAAAGCTGAAGTTATCAGAACATATCTTTAGGAATGACTGCAAAGAGATGGATTTCTGTGTAAATTTCAAGTGATAATTGTGTAAGCTTTTTTACGGCACTTTAATGTTGGGTTAGCATCTATGCTAACTGTTAGTCAGCAGCATTTTACATTAACACTGATTCATCCTTATCACAGGAATCAGTGTTTATGTAAAATAAACACAGTCAAGATAATCAAAGTGCATCAATAATTTTTATATTCACATTACAGCCTTCCAAATCCTAACTAATCAAAATGTGAAATGTCTCAATAAGATGAGTGGGAACTCATCTTATTTATATATCTGCCTTTAACTAACACACTGGGATGTTTTCTGCTCGTTTTTACAGCTGTCCTATCTGAAACAAACTGTTTCATAACCCCTTGCCCTGTTCATTATATTTCCCATAGAGAACATTAAGGACTGATTAGGAATTTGAATCATACATATGGCACACAGACCCATGTGGAATTACCTTTCCAACACCCATGCCAAGGTCCATGTTAACCACAAACACCATTTTGAACCTGAGCTCCTCCCCCTCCTCCTCCTGCGTGTCAGAGCAAACACAAACAGACTGAGTTTTGGCTTTGGACAAGCTCTACCAGGTCTGACGTACCAACGTGTACCTGTGAAGACTAAGGCTATCTTATGGGCACCTCATTCTCCAGTTTGTTGAAGTAGTACATGGCCGCCTCTTCGGCAGACACGTTCCGAGTGTGCACGAGTGCCTGAAGTGAAGAGAAGCATAAAAAGGAAAAAGGTCAGAAAACATGGGTCTGCAGGAGGATTTACATCCATCATTTTACTGGGCAATATGACACTGCCCCTAACAGTTTCATAACTTATTCAAAGAAATTACCAAATAATTATGATTTTTTTAATTATTTGGTCCATATTTCAGCTGATACTCCAGACATGTTTGATGATCAAATCCTGATTATCAAAACTCAAATACAGACATTAAAACTAACTTGAAATAAGGACAACAGAATAAAATATGAGGGTCTCAGGAGGTCAAACATTCACTGCCCTTATGCTTATTAGTATATATTTAAAATTTGTCTGAGTCCCTGAATATAACCAAGGTTTGAGATATTAAAGAGTGAAGATTATTGCAACATTCTGGATCAGTATGTGAGGGAGGAGAAACCAGAGTCCACCTCACCTGTTTGGCTGCTTCTTCAGGGATGTCCAGCTCTCTGAGCTGCTGAAGGAACAAAGGATTCACATCCTGAAAAGCTGAATGCGTCTCTGGTTCCTCTGATGGCTCCATGACTGACTGCAGGAACACAAACAGCTGCAGTGAACACACAGCAAACCTTCCTCATGTTGTTAGGGTGAGGCAGAGCTATGACAACGAGGATAGCTGTTCTACAGCTGATGCAGGGCAAGAACCTTGGTTTCATTACCTAGCAAAAGCACAATTAGTTACATTGAATATTCAATAGCAGCAAACCTAATACTATTAAATTTAGAATTGAGATAAAATATGGAGTTGGTAACATTAGCAGTGTTTAAAAGCAACAAAAAGGCATGAATCGGCTGCAGCACACAGCGGTTCTGCTCAGGTGCTGCTAGCTTCTAATTAGCATCTTGTAGCTTTTGTAGCCAAGTCGTACAAAATGCTTCAGATGCTTACAGCATTACACGTCGACAGCAAAAACGTTACGGACACTTGTCAGTAAATTTCCAAACATCAGTGCTTCCAGTTAAACAGAAGGAAAATGTGAGTTTGTTGGGCGCAGGGTGATGTTAGCGTCAGGAGATAACGGGACTCAGGCTACCGAGCTGGGTGAAGGTACCGACCTGTTCGGCGCTGCTCGCTCTACAGCAGCAACTTGTTTCCACGATGCTTCTTTGACACGTATCTGTTCCTCAGAAAACTAGAATATACTTCTGAATATGAAACTGCATTCAAGTTTTGCTGTCTCATATATGTGTGCCTCTATGACTCCATTTTGAAGACGTTTAGAGTTTGATGCTGCCCCCTGGCGGTGGGTCCGCTCTTCTTCTTCTTCGCTTTTATTGCGGTTGAAGAACCATCAGTGAGGGTTTATTACCGCCACCTGCTGGACTGGAGTGTGTACGACAAAACTAGATTCCTTATTAATTTGATTCTCTAAATAAAATAAAGTGATTTAATGCTTCTTTATGATGTCTCCAGCTCATATGCTCTACTAAAGGACATTATGGACAGAATCTAGTAGACTTTAGTGATAAAAATAATCTAGTCAAGTTTTTTTTTAATTTGAACGTCTTGAGTTGAACATGAGCCATTCTGTTATGGTGTGACTGCAGATTCAGCATTCACTCTGCTGTTTTTCTTTTTAGAGTCACTTCTGTACTTATATGCAAACTCCTTTCACATGCTTTGTGCTGTTTTACCATCCATATATTGTATCAAAACATTCATCTCAACTGGGAATACAAACTATTGCTCTCAGTATCTGTAATTTTGTAATGCAAGTACAAATACAACATTCGTGTCTACAAAATGTAAATTTTCCTCATAGAAATACATTGATATTTGTTTGATTGCTACAAAGTCATTGTTTTCCAAACTCTCCTTCAGCATGCTTGCACTATTTTTGTCTTATTGTGCTCCTTTTAGCTGCAGTTACACTAATTTTACCTTTTTACCAATCAGTGATTTTTAGTCTAATCTTTTTAAAGATGACTCATATTAGTTTGTAAAAGAAAGCCAACAGAAGGTTTTATGAAGACTTTATTACATCTGTGAAAAGTTGCTCTTTAACACGTTAAATCTCTACAGCTGCGTTTGAAATGAGTCTGTACATCAAGAGAAAATAAACATCATTAATCTGCTCTACAACAACAAATGTTTCCAGACTAACGGTTAGAAAACAACAAACTGGGCTGACGGCTGCAGTGACAGAACCGGCGGATCGGGCCCTCACACACTGAGACGGACGAGGCAGCTCAGAAACACACTCTGTTTCTGCTCTGATAAAGTCAGCTGGCACGTTTTATTATAAATAATGTGATTAAATGCTCAAACAGCTGCCATTTCAGTCCTCCAGCATCAGCTGAAACATCCTACAGCTACCGAACGTAGAAATATTAGCAAAGACGCAGTGTGGGTATGAAACTGAGCCACTGTCTGTTCCGTTCAGGAAGCACGAAGGCGACAAATTTAACACAACAGTGAAAACTAAACAGAACATTAAGACATGGAAACAGGAATAAAAACAATCAAACACACATCTGGTCTGTGTGTGTGTGTGTTTGTATCTGGGCCGTGGAGCTGGAACCAAACCTGTTCGGAGGTTTGAATCAGAACAATGAATGCAGCAGCGGGCTGAGGTAGAACAGAACCAACTTAAATCCAAGTTTCTACTTTAGTTTTGTTTGAAACAATGTAGAAAAGAGTTTCTGATGGGGGGAAATACAGCTGTCTATAAGATCTGATCTGTTCCACTTTGTACCAAACAAACAAACACACACGCCCTTCAGGTGTGGGACGTTCCTCCTCACAGAACCGATGTCTCCGGTTGTCTCTTTGAGTCCAGCACAGGTTCTACAGAACTCTGTTCCTCATATTGTTCCAGGGTTCTGTTAGTCCAGATTTCTTTAGTGTACCGTCCTGCTCAGACTGTCCTCAGAACGCCACAGGAGCATCCGGGGCAAAACTAGAACCCGAGCAAAGCTCCAGCTTCAGATAAACACGTGGACATCGTCACAGGTCCGTGACTTTGTTCTCCACAGCAGCAGCGATCTGCTGCAGTCGGTACCCGAGCTGCATCTTCTGGGCCGTGGTGTCCTCTTCCAGAGCGGTGATGATCTGCCAGAATCAGAACACACAGAACCAGCATGTGGAGCGTCTTCAGGAAGCAGAGGGTAAAACACTGGAGAATAATCAGATCTGCTTGTTTCACACTCTTTAATGGAATCAGATACTGACAGATTGTCCCTCTCCTACATCCGTTTCCATGACAGAGTAGAAACTCATCTAGTTCAAACCTAAACTGAGACTGTGTCAAACCTGTTAATGACATCAAAATGTCCCTTCAGTCCATCTCTGTGAGCTGGTTTTTACCACCCACGTCGACAGAACGGGGAAATGTTTTCCTGAATTTCCTCTACATTGGACACTGTTCCTGACAGAGATGTATGTTTTCATGCTTTTTCTGTCTGCTCCTTCTGAAGGAGCAGGAGGAGTTAACAGAAACTAAACAAAAGAGTAACAGGAGAATAGTACTAAGGTTTGCCTAAGCACTGACATTATTATAGACTTTTGTCCTTTTTTAATCACAAACCTAGCTGTACTCTGAAATAAGCCAAATGTTCCTGCAGTTTGTCTGAGTGATGGAACTACCTGATCGTAGTACTTGTTGATGTACTTGTAGAGCTCGTGCAGAGCAACCAGGTAGTTGAGTTCTCCGGAGTAGTTCTGAAACACAGAGATCAGGTGAGAAGGCACCAAACGCTGTCCCAACTCCTTCTCAGCCCACCATATCCCAAGATGCATTGCGGGTATAACGCAAAATTCTATTCACAATGGCAGACAAAGTGAGAGACGGAGCAACGGAGTACACTTTTAAAACCTGGGATTCCAAAAAGAAAAGCCTAGATCGGTTATGATGACAGGCTTCTGTCATTTGTGTAGATAGTGTTTGTATTATTGTCGTAGATCAGTGGCTCCCGTAGTTCTTCAACTACTGCTGCTCAGCTAGTTTTTGCTCTTTTTTATGGAGCAGAAGATATAAAACATGGCGTCGGAAACGATAAAGTTCCTGTATTTCCTCTAGAATTAAAAACGTAATAACAAAGTAATAACAAAATTTGATCTCCATTCTTTCTTCGGTTGAGCACTGTCCCGGTTGCTAGGCAACAGGACGTATGCCGAGGTAAATCTGACGGCTAGACCGTCCCAATTCACAACCGCTGACTTCCTGTCCACCAGGTCTTCACAACCGCTGACTTCCTGTCCACCAGGTCTTCGAAGGACCCAGCCTACATCAGGATGCGGCCTCTGAATTCGGACACAGCTGTTGTGTTACTTTTATCTGTGTGTGTGTGTGTGTGGTGTGTGGTGTGTGTGTGTGTGTGTGTGTGTGTGTGTGTGACTGGACCCACCCTGGACAGTTCTGCCAGAGCAGAGTTCATCTCCTGATCACTGGCTGATATCGTCTGTCTGATGTCAGCGTAGTACCTGCAACAACAACCATCATCATCATCATCATCATGTGAAGACTGGGTCAGCAGATTCTGGTTAAAGCTCAGCTGACCTTTCCACCATCTGTTTGTAGCGGGGGATGTCTCTGGCGTACAGCAGCTTGTTGATGGGAGAGTCCTGGTCCAAGAGGAAAAACAAATCAGACACCAAACTTGAGGAGAAAACCCCGGGGCCTCGTGTACGAACCAAGTGTGGATCTTCTACTGAAACGTGATGTACGCCCAAACCAAGACAACGATGTACGCACATGAGTCCAGGGACATTACCTCTGTACATCAGGATCAACGGGCAACTGAGCTCAGAGGAGACTCCTCCATTTATATATGCAGATAGTATCAGCATTTCTATGATCCCTCTATGAGAGATCACAAAAATAATCAAATGGTTCAAAACTCACAGAAGGAGATTACTCCTGCAGCTGATAAAAAGGAGAGTTTATAGAAATATTAGTCCTATGATGGGTGAATCACAACTAAAGCAAATAAATCAGTGAAAGTCAAACTAAATGCTTTAAGTTTAAACATCCTCTCTGTATCACAGCCAGAAACACAACAGCTCTTCCTCCTGAATACCTGCAGCCATATTTGATGTGACAACCATCTGCTCTCTTTTTACCGTATTTCCACTGCTTACGTAGCGTACTG
>NC_051433.1:29871912-29874036 GCF_001649575.2 Kryptolebias marmoratus | reverse complement strand
AATTAGGTGCAATCAATTAGTATTTATTTTAATTGTATTTTTGTTTTAAAAAGTATTTCAAAAGTGCCTTTTTGTAAAACTGTAGTTGTGTAAATATTTGACACAAATATCTTACAATATCACATAATAAAAAGCCATATTTTCAACTTTCCTGCCAACTTTAATCTTTTTTTTTAAATAAATCACGGTCGGCCGGTGATCAGACACCTACCACCGGGTTTAGCCTCTTTTCTGGGGGAAACCCTGTGTCTTCATGCAGGAAACAGAGAATTTATACAGAATGTGAGTTGGAGACCTAAATCAGGTAGCGTGGGGTAAAAATGTTGGGTTTGGAACTCTGATTAAGAGGAGCGATAGTGTTTATGAAGCACACAGTCACAAAGAAGTGGTCATTAATCGCCATCGCTGCCCATTAATGCTTAACACTTCCATGGATTACACACACAGGGACTGTAAATGAATACAGACGTCCAGCAGAGCTTATACTATAACAACTGGCTCATCTGAGGCTTACACGTTTCACTTTAACCAACAGGCTGCTGCGACAGAAAGACCGGAAACTTTTAACTCAACAATCAACAGGTTCGTTTAGCTTCGTTATTTATTAAATATTCTCTGATGCATAGTAACAAATTAAAACTATCAGGCTGTTAACTGTCTATTGGGTGACTGAGCAAACCCAGCAAAAAACGCTCAGCCCATTTCTACATCATTACCTTCCAATGAATGTCTCATGGTGCACAATCCTTCCTTTTTTAACGTTCATTAAATATAACTGCAGCTTCAGCTACACTGTCACTTTACTTATGAGTTTGGTCAAGTTTACAAACAGTTTTTTCAGCTATTTCTGAAACTGAACATCAGGTGAGTGAATATAAAACAACAGGAAGATTTTTCCTTATCATTACAATCCTTAGCTTAATATATTCAATAAACTGGATGAGTCAGTGAGAATATATCCGTGAATGAAAACTGCTTGTTGACAAATTTAAAACGCCAACATTTAATAACTTAATTATTATTATTTGACAGTCAGATATTTATTTTAAATGAGCTAAAGTATGATGAACTATGAATGCCTTATTTTTCTGTCTGGGGTATTATAGTTAACTGATTGTAACGACAGTTACCTGAATCTCTGTTACCATGGTGACGTAGCCACGCTCAAACAGGTGTGTCCAATAATAGTTTTCACTTCGTTACCAGTTTCCCAGCATGCCCTGCGAGTGTCGCCAACAAAGTAAAACTTGTAGAAACCTGTAGGCCAGCCCTGAAGTCATTTATTACTGACACACCTGAACCTCTGCCTGGGCGTACATCACTGTTCTGTCCGTACACGAGGCTCCTGCTTTGTGTCCTAACGTGACCAGATGTTTCTCCTCACCCGGCCCAGTTTGTGCTCTGCGATGGTGCACGAGTCCATGAAGGTCTGAGCGATGACCGACAGCACGGCGTCCACGTGGTCCGACACCTGCACGTCAAAGATGAACTGAGGGTTCTTCAGGATGTTGATCCAGAAGCGCAGAGGGAGGCTGCGGACACAAACAGAGAGCTTCAGAGTCACATCTCCCCGGCTTGGTCCGGCCTCTCCGGTCCTCAGCCCGACTCTACCTGTTGGTCTTCCAGATGTGGATGGTCTCCGGGTCGGAAATGTTGTGGTGTCCCGCCTGCTCGTCCAGCAGGTCAAAGAAGTATTTGACAGCCAGCGGGACGGGCCGGCTGGTGCTGAGGATCACTGTGAACAGGTCATCTACAAACTTCTGCAGCGTCCCCTGAGAAACATGAAGGAGGAGCAATCAGACCCACGGACTGAAGGCGCCCGTCCTCCGTCACACAGAACCGTATATTTACACACAGACGGTGGTTCATCATGTGATCAGTGCTGTGACTGAAGTCAGGCTGAGGAGGTAAAAGGTCAGGCAAAACCTGTCCAATCAGGTAAGGATCAGGAACCTCCCAGCTGCCAGCCTCTGACTGCTTCCTTTAAAAGTGTGAACGCTGACTCTGCACGACTCTGCATGACTCGGCACAACACGTCACGACTCGGCACAACACGTCACGACTCTGCACGACTCGGCACGACTCGGCACGACACGGCACGACTCGGCACGACTCGGCACGACA
>NC_051433.1:29869906-29870461 GCF_001649575.2 Kryptolebias marmoratus | reverse complement strand
CTCGGCACGACACGGCACGACACGACACGGCACGTCACGACTCGGCACGTCACGACTCGGCACGACACGTCACGACACGACTCGGCACGACACGGCACGACTCAGCACGACTCAGGACGACTCGTCACGACACGGCACAACACGGCACGACCCGGCACGACTCGGCACGACACGGCACGACTCGGCACGACACGGCACGACCCGGCACGACACGGCACGACTCGGCACGACGCGGCACGACTCGGCACGACACAGCACGACTCGGCACGACACGACTCGGCACGACCCGGCACAACTCTGCACGACTCGGCACGACTCTGCACGACTCGGCACGACACGGCACGACACGACACGGCACGTCACGACTCGGCACGTCACGACTCGGCACGACACGACACGACACGGTACGACTCGTCACGACACGGCACAACACGTCACGACTCGGCACAACACGTCACGACAAGGCACGACTCCGCACAACACGTCACGACACGACTCGGCACGACTCGCCACGACAAGACTCGGCACGACTCGGCACAACGCGTCACGACACGG
>NC_051433.1:29863116-29867535 GCF_001649575.2 Kryptolebias marmoratus | reverse complement strand
CGGCACGACTCGGCACAACACGTCACGACACGGCACGACACGACACGGCACGACTCAGAACGACTCAGGACGGCTCGGCACGACTCGGCACGACTCAGGACGGCTCGGCACGACTCAGGACGACACGGCACGACACGGCACGACTCGGCAATTTCCATATTTTAAGTTGCCCAGTGTCTCTATTTAAGTTAGTTAAAGCCTAACTTTCTGCTAAATTTAGCTAGCATTTCCCTACCTTTAGCTTTTAGCTAGCAATTAGCTGTTTAGCTTTTAGATAATGTTCTGCCATTTTTAGCTTTCAGCTCCATTTTAATTTCTTCAGCAAATGTCAGCAGTTATTCAGATCTCTGCTCTCACTGTGTCAGTTCAGGTCAGATGTTCTCATCAGACAACATCTGACCTGTGTGTGTGTGCGTGTGTGTGTGTGTGTGTGTGCGCGCGTGCGTGTGCGTGTGTGTACCTTCATGGAGAGCAGGCGGGTCAGGTAGATCTCGGGGATGGCCTTGGCCCTCTCCCTCTCCCTCAGGCTGCCTCGGCGGTGTTTGGGCAGCTCGGGCTCCTCGCTGGCTTTCACCAGGTGCCACAGCTTCACTCCGCCTTCGTCAGCGTCCTCCAGCATCGGAGTCTCTGCACAAACATTTACGGGGTTCAGGTCCCAGCAGAACCCTGAAAACACCCTGAACATTACAGCAGAGACACTCACTTTCCCCGGCGATGTAGTCGTGGTTGTCATGGTGGATGCTTTTGGAGTGGCGAGACACCAGAGCGACTGTGGCACCATCTGGCACCTGACGGGCAGCAGAGACAGTTTCAGCTCAGATCCAGTTTTCCTGCAGCTGACGCTGATGGTTCCTGTTCTCACCTTGTAGTGCTGCAGGGTGTTCAGACGCTTCCAGCTGCCCTGAACCACACACGTTAAATCCTCATCCGACAGGATGAGATGACCTCCGACGCCGGACCGCCACTCTAAACACCAGCAGAAGAAGGTTTCCATGGAAACATGCATGTGAGTGCATCACAACGGCACTGCTGGGTCCACTCAACATATGAAGGATTCCCTGAGAGCCTAACCTAACCCACCGCACCAAATTTCTGTATGTCTGTAGAATTTAGTGTTGGGTAAAGCTGATTAGCTGTAGAGGCCATCTTGAATTGGTAATGAGTTGCAGATCAATCATTACTTTCTGAGAGTTTCATTAAAATCCATCCAGTGAGTCATGAACTATTTGGGACTCCCGCTGCTGTAAGATGACCACACCTTCACCTTCTTCTGAGATGGATGGAGAGAAGAAAGAGTTTGTACCTTCTCAGTCATGACATCATCACGGAGCACATAGGATGGAGAAAAGGACAGACAGGCTAGGCTAACACCTAGCTCCTGTTTTATTTTATTGGGCTCATAAAACAACTGGTCTGATGAACGCCACATTAGCTAATATTAAACCTCTACACTTTGTCATGATGCAGTTTGTTTCCTCTGCGTTACGTTGTGAATATGTGAGTGCTCTGACCACAGACGGTTGATCTCTGGTGAAACCGAGCCCCCGTGCACATGTTACATGTTACATGTATGAAGAAATAAATCCGGGCTCTGCAGCCTGCAGCTCTGGGGCCACATGTGGCTCTTAGGCCCCTCTGCAGCAGCTCTCTGAAGCTTTGATCAAAGCTAAGTTGAAAATAAATAATATTTAAATTTATAACTACTATATGAATGTTTGTATTGGTAGTAGCTGAGACACATGTTACAAGTCCTACTAATTGCACTTCAGCATTAACTGCTGTAGTCAAAGCTCTTTACTTTTAGAATGAATGCAAATCAAGATGGCCGCCACTGCTTATTCTCATTAGTGAACACAAAAAATGTTTAGACCTCAGCCAATTTTACAGATCCTGAGATTAAATCAGACATGAGTGTGGCTGAGAGTCATACTTTAGGCATGATATCTGACAATACTGCACGTTATTTTTAGGTTTGACCAAAACAGCTCCAACTGATTTCACTAAAACTCTGCCATGACAGGCAGAGGGCGATGTACATTCCTTCAAGCAATGCTTGGCGTTTAATTTTAGATGTGTTATTTATGTAACACTTAATGAGTTGTGTTGTCTCTATTTCAAGCTTCAAGTACATTTTAAGTTTTACTTTGTTGGGAAAAAGGCAGGAAGCTAATGTGGCGTTTTCTTTTGAAGGTTGAGGTGCCAGAGTCCTGAAATGAACGGTCCTACCTGCGGCCTTCAGAGGCATGTCACACCAACCGAAGAGCAGAACAAAGAAACACCTGTCCTGCGTTTACTGCTGCCTTGCTGTAGGGGGCGCCAAAACCCAACAATTCAAAAACAAACAGCAGGTGTTTTTCACTTCCTGGTTCATCCCACTGACACTCTAAATAAGATGACAGTGTGTGTGTGTGTGTGTGTGTGTGTGTGTGTGTGTGTGTGTGTGAGGCAGCTCAGAGTCTGAGGAAGGATGTGTGTCTGGGTTCTGTCTGGACTCTCACCCAGGTCCAGCGAGTCGGTGTGGGGCCGATGAGAGAAGGAGGTGCTCTTGTACACCTGATCCAGAAGCTTCTCCTTCACTTGAGTGATGGTATCACAGTCCAGCACTTTGGTGGGCAGCGGCTGAGTCTCGTTCAGCCCCCCACCTTGCACCAACACATTCAGCGTCTGCAGAAGAAGAAGAAGAGGAGCAGAGGTCAGAGTCATCATCGGGGTTCTGGGAATCCTTCTTTAGGTGCAGGTGGTTGTTTGGATTAAAGTGAGGGTCCTTCTCACCAGGGTTTTGTACTCCACGTCCTCTCGCAGCAGACGGTTGTCATTCAGGGTGTACTTGGCCTTTCCTGTTACAGCATCTACCGGCCCCTTATCAACCTGATGTTTTATGGCCTTGAACAGCATGTACAGAGACTCCCCGGCTGAGTCCTGCACACACACACACACACACACACACCAGGAGCAATTAGCATTGAGAAAACAGGATCTGCATAGCGTGAAGGACTCAGACAAGGACAGACTTTAAACATCTTTAAATCAGAGGTTTGTCTGACAGCAGCTGAAAAGGACAAAACAAAACCTGAGGAAACTCTGTAACTATCCACTGAAGTCTGACAGATACGTTCTGTGGATGTCAACGTTTTCAGACATTAATATGATTCAGAAAGTTAACACTGAGCTGTAACACTTAATGAACAGTGGACAGAAAAAACTAAATCCTTGTTAAAATACCAGGTTTTCGTGGTGGAAACAATGACATTTCTGGAGCATGTATCCTTTACAATTCAACTAAAGAAAAACAAATCTGATTGGGAGGGGGGGTAAAAAGAAGCAAAAAGTTGATTGCAAAAGTGTGCACCCCCTGAAAACTAATCTTTTATAACTTGTACTTTTTAAATGCTATTTTGAAAGTCAATGCAAGGAAATATCATTCAGGACACTGTTTGTTTTACATGTCTGACTGACTGACTGACTGACTGAATTGTTGAAGCACCTTTTGATTTATTTAGAGTTTTTGGTTTTCTTTTTTCTGGAAGAAAGGAAGCCTTTTCTTCCAAAGAAAGGTGGACTGACTTATGAACAGTTCCAAATACCTGTTTATTTTGGTCTCAAACCTTCAGGTGTCTGCTAGAAAGATGAAGATGAGCCTAAGTGTCAGGTGTGTAACGAGTTCTCCTGACACGAAGCATCCCAGGATTTCCTGTTGAACTGCAAACTTTGGTGAAATCACCACTGAAGAGGTCTCCGGCACTTTAAATTGTTTGTGCAGCAGTTTAAACAAACACGCCAGGCTCTAGGACCAGCACGACACATCACTGCAGCCTCTGCAGCTATGTGCTGAGAGGAAGAGTCTCTGTCCCACATTGATTTAAGAACAGGCCGACATAAAGCCGAGCTCACATGCTGATTTGTCAACTTTGAAGCTGAGAAAGTAAAGTTTAAACCTCTGGTTGAGAGGAAAAGAACGTTGAAACAGAGGTTAAACACCTGACTGTACAGTGAGCCGCCCTCCTCTCTCCACACTTCCTGTTTATCTGTGTTCATCAGTGGGAGCAACACAAGAATAAACACAGACTGAGGAGGTTCACTCTGTCCTGAGAGGTTCCACGAATCAGACCCTCAAACTCCTCTCAAGTTTTACCACAGTCTGCCTGAATTTTATTTATGTAGATTAGTGCTGGGCGATATGGAAAAAATCCTACATCACGATATGGATAATTTTATATCACGATAACGATATGTATCACGATATGTCCCAATTACGTACGTTGTCAGTTATTCTCTGAAAAATATGAAAAAATAATCTAATTTCTTACCTTTTTCAAGATTTATTTCTAAGTGACATTTAACTGAACTTTCACAAATGAGATCTGCTGCATTTTAGTGCAGCAACATATATGTACCTGTTAGACGTAACAGTATCAAATG
>NC_051433.1:29849914-29862758 GCF_001649575.2 Kryptolebias marmoratus | reverse complement strand
GCCTGCTAGCTGTCTCTACTTGTTGCGACCCCGGGTTTGATACTTCCTGCGTCTCCATCTTTCAGCACTTATGGTGAAAACACGGCGCCGCACAGAAAGCTGCTGCCGTAAAGCAGCGTCATGTCGCAAACCCACATGTAAAGCAGCGTCATGTCGCAAAACGGAGGTTCTTCACAAAATAGTTATTTTTTCTTCTCATTTATCACTTCTATAAACTGAATGTATCACGATAGACACTTTTCTATCCTCCCCATGATATGTATCGTTATATCACTAATGGAGATTATTTTTTTGCGTAGTCTCTTGTAATTTTTAAGGTGAAGTGTTAGCAGCTTTGTTGAATTTTCACTGAGGGTTTATTTTGACCTGTTTTGATGGAAAACTGCTTCCATTAGAGCCCAGTGATTAAAAAAGAAAGACATTAAAAATGATGAGGTCCTGTTTGTATGAACGGTGTGAAGGGAACATTCCTCTCAGGGTGATCTGTATGACTGACTGACCCGGAGGAAAGTGTAGAGACAGATGGACATCCAGTTTGTCAGCAGCTTCTCCACCACCGTCTCAGTTCTGTAAAGACATGTCACAGACAGATGAAAGTGAGCAGCCTGGATCCACAGCCACAGCCTGACTACCTCTTTCTTTGTTCTTTTACCTTCGCAGCATCAGTTTGGGGTTCTTGGCCACATACTGCTCAACCAGGTCGTTCAACAGAGTCTTGAGGATGTCGGTGAAATACTCCAGCTTGCCGTGAAGCGCCACGGTCAGCAGCGAGGCGACATAGGCCCGGTCCCTGGGAGAGAAGGTCCGCTGGCTCTCCAGGGTGTGAATGAACTGAGGGAGACGAGGGCTCGTTAGGTTATCTGCAGAGCTGCGTTTCAGCAGGATTCCCCGTGGTGACGATGACTACCTTTGTGAGGAAGAGTTTACTGTTCAGCAGGTTTGACAGCTGCACCAGGCCCTGCTCCACCGTCTGCCGCCGGCACTCCTGAACGTCCAGGTCGCGCCTCAGGGGAGACTCCCGGTGCCCGGGGAAGAAAATGCGCTCTGCGTACATCCGGTAGTCAAGGAAGGGGATTCCTGAGCCCACCAGGTCACTGGACATGTCCATCATCTCTGTCATCAGGTCTGGGTGGAGGTGAGAGGAGAGGAGAGGGGTGAAAGGTCAGGATTTCTGCCTCCTGTTCTGTCTCGTTCTTTCCTGTGGCAGAGCCACTCCTTACCTGTGAACTCTTTCTTGCAGCGGTCTCTCACACTCGTCTCCAGGTTCTCCAGTTGGATCTGGACCTTCTTGTAATCTCGGAGAGCCTGCTTACTCTTCCTCCTGTTGGGGATCAGAATGTCTCTGAATGACTTTAAAGTTTGGAGGAACAGATGTTTTGGTTCACGATCAAACAGCTGCAGACCCCACTGACCTGTAGATGAGCACGATGATGAGGACAATAAGGGCAACTATGGACGCCCCGACGCCAACTCCAATCTGAGCCTCCAGGGGGAAGGTGGACGGGCTCAGGTTGTCATACTGAACCTTGCCCAAAGGGAAGTTCAGGTTGCCCATTTGGACCTAAAAACCAAGAACCTTTACAATTAGAAAATACTGAAACAGCTGAGCACGTGGTGTAGTTTAGGTGATGGACTCACAGTGAACTCAGGCAGCTGATCGGAGCCCTCACACTTCCTGCAGTTCGGACCTGGAACAGGTTGCTGAGGGGGGGGCTCGCAGTACAGATGGTTTCTGGTCAGAGTCTTTACAGCACACACCCCTTCTCCTATCAGCACCACCACCTCCTCTTTGGTGATGGCCAGGTCCAGGTTGTCGCCCTGAGAACACCGAGTCAGACTGCTTGTTGGGGGGATGTTAGAACCAAGGCAAAAAACAAAAACAACCTCAGTGTTGGCTTTAAATCAAACTGGATGACTCTGATTAGATGTTTTATTGTTCAACCAGCTCTAATCAAACCTTTACACAAATGGGCCCTTTGTGATGGACAAAATAAAATGTATTCAACTAAAGTATTATTTTGTGGAAGCGTTCAGAGCCCATGATGATGTCCGTAATCGTTTTTAATCACAAACATACAATACTGACTTTCAGCTCAGAGATTTCTACAGATTCTTCAAACTTTTTGATGATATCATGAACGGTAGATGATGGGATTCAACGTCTTCCAAATTTTCTGTTGTGGAACATTAATATTATCAGTACTGTTTTTAGACACAGACTGGTGACCCTCTGCCCATCTTCACTTCAGAGGTTCAGCCTCTTTTATACCCAGTCCTCTTCCTGACCTGTTGGTAACTTTATTACAGGCAAAATGCTCCTTCAGATCCGTACCACTCTCTTTTACAGCCTTTTGTTGCCCCTGTCCCAACTTAAGGTTTGTTGCTGTCATAAAAATCAAAATGACCTAAAAAGTACAATTTCTTAGTTTAATCATTTGATATATTTGCTATATTCCATTAGAAATAAAATATGGGTTTATGGTGTTTTTATTGACATTTTACACAATGTCCTGACTCTTTTGTGATTGGGTTGTAGAATAAATCTGTCTGGCCCTGGATAATTATTGTCTATTTTCTGTGAGCATGGCTGTTCTACGCCTCCTCCCACATTCTTCCCCAGTGTTTATGATTTAATCCAACTCTGCCCAGTGTCTCTACTTTCAATCTGATAAACATTATAATGATTAATATCTAGTGGATTTCAGGAGGAATGGCTTGTTCCTTAGATTAGAACTCCGTGGCAGGTTATTAGTCCATCATCCTTTTGGGAAAATATGGAAATAAGAAAAGTACTCAGATAACTATCCAGACCGGACAGCTAACAGTGCTTAAGTCCACACCATGGGACATGCACTACAGTCTGTACATCTTCCATCCATCTGCACAGTAGCCATGACTAGTTGTTATAAACTGGGATCAGGAAGCTCTGAACAGATGAAAGCAAACATCTCTGACCTCCAGCTGGATGAAGCTGCCGGGGTTGTAGCGGTACGCCTTCACAGGCTCCAGCTGGTTCAGGGGCTGCAGAACCGGGTCGGGCTCGTAGCTGAAGGCCTGAGAGTTCAGAGCGCTGAAGTCAAAGCACAGGTTGTCGAGCAGGAACTGGACGGTGACCTTTGACCCCAGGATAGATGAGTTCACCATGGGAGAGCGGCACAGTATCAGTGAAGAGGAGTTGACCTCGCAGCGCTCCTGAAACTGATGAAAAGGAGGGTGCAAATGAGACAGATTAAATCTGTGACCAGCACTCTCACACACACACACACACACACGTTATGTCTCTCTATCTTTGCAGGGACTTTCCATTGACTTCCATTCATTTCTACAGCCTAACTACAGCCTAACCCTGACCCCCACCCTAACCCTAACCATTACCAGTACATAGTTAACCCTAAACCAAACCTTAGTCCTAAACCTAACCCCTAACCCAAAAACATCATTTCTCCTCGTGGGGACCAGGATATGTTAGGAAAATTGTCCCCACAATGTATCAAATACATGGCCACACACACACACACACACACCTGCTGGACTGAGCAGAGGGGCTCTCTGCAGCAGATGGGGACAGGAACCGCTCTGACCAGCTTTCGGAGGGTCCTCTGCCCCTCTTCCCTCTGCTCTCGAACCCTCCTCTTCCTCCTCCTCTCTGGGCTGCTGGACTCGTGGGGAAAGACGCTCACCACCATCAGTGGTTGCTGCACCACATCCAGGTTGTGTCCAGACAAAGAGATCGTTCGACCGCCACTAACAGGGAGGAAAATAAAGAAATCATTCTCTCTTTTTTTGAGGCGAAAATAAAAACAGGATCTGAGGAAGAACGGGTGGAACTGAGCAGATGTACCTAAGGAAGCTTCTGGGTGGGAAGGCCTTGATGATGGTGGGGTTCTGGGTGTAGTTGTAGGAAGAAGCGTTGAGACGTTTGGTGGTGCCATAATGAAGTACGACCCGGTAAAGTCCGGTCCGGTTACTGCTGCCAGTCACACACTGAACACTGGAGCTCTGTACGTCTGACACACTGACAGAAAACATCCATTCACAGTGAAACAACTGTCTTTATGATCTGCTCACTGACTAACAGAGGTCAGAGGTCAGACTGCACTAAAGAGACTGTGTGTTAACAGTGAATAATTAGTTCATCTGCTGATGGTTGCTTACATGGAACAGGAGACCCCTCCCACGCTGATGCTGAGGTCAGAGGGGCGGCCCGTTAGCAGGTTTCGACCCGTGATGTTTAGGGTTGTTCCGCCTGCCTTCGGACCCCTGTCAGGTGACACTGTTGTTACAGTTGGGTCCTGAGAGGAAGAAGAGGAGGAAGAAGAGGGACAAACTTAGAACCAGCTGGAAGAAGAGCTGAGCTTACAGAAAGTCCATGTTTGGTACCATAAAACACTGCCTGGCTCATTAGACTCACACTTTCATTTCCATTTCCAAGTCTAACATCATTGTTTGACATCTGTTAGCAAAATAATTTCATGAAATACTCAAAGTAATCATTAGATGTACATCTACAACTGATTAACCTCTGGAGTCAACCAATTCAAGAAGGCAGCCACAGCTGACTGACATTTGCCAACACTAGAATTTACTGTGGCAGTAGCTGAGAGTCCTCCCTAATATATACTCTGAGGCAACACATCACACAAAATATTTTCAAGGGTTAGTAAAAACAGCTACTCTCATCATTTCTCATTTTAAGAGGCAGATGAAACGCATTCCTTCAAGGAAAGCTATGCTTTTAATTTGTGCAACAGATGAGTTGAATCTGATGTACCTGGTAGCAGAATTTGTGTGTGGACCAGCCCAGCTCTCCTCCGCTCACTCTCACTGACACCAAGTCCTGCTTCCCTCCACCGCTGGGTTTGGTTCTGCACACGATCCTGGGGAACAGACAGAACCGTTTCCATGCATGCATCTCTCTGTTATCTGATCAAAGAGACAACTGAGTGTTCGTAGCTTCAAGCTGAGTTCATGTGCTCGGTACCTGGAGGAGACCTCATACAGCTCTGGGACCACAGAGCAGGGAACTCCAGCTACCATCACAGAGTGGAGGATGTCTTCAACCTTCTGACCCAGGTTAGAGCCTGAGATTGTCACCAAGGTGCCTCCTTCCAACAGGCCCGAAAGAGGCTCAATCTGGAGAACAGATGACAGCTCACTGCATCAACTAATATCACACAAGAAGTTATTTCTCTTTTATTTACAAGTTTCTACCTCATTTAAAGTCTTTATTAGAAGTAGTCATCATGTTTTGGATGTTCAAACAGTCACATGTGGTGATAATTAGTTTTACATGTCTGTTACCAAAGTTTCTCTTGAACCACTGAATGGATTTCAATGAGAACTCTCAAAAAGTATTAATCTGATGGAGTTAGTTTAATTCAAGATGTCTGCCACAGCTAATCAATCTTAGCCAACACAAGACCAGCTTGATGAGCAGTATGACTGGGCGGGGCTACTCACAGAGTGTATAAATGTGCGGGGCTACTCACAGAGCGTATAACTGGGCGGGGCTACTCACAGAGCGTATGAATGGGCGGGGCTACTCACAGAGCGTATGAATGGGCGGGGCTACTCACAGAGCGTATGAATGGGCGGGGCTACTCACAGAGCGTATGAATGGGCGGGGCTACTCACAGAGCGTATGAATGGGCGGGGCTACTCACAGAGTGGATGACTGGGCGGGGCTACTCAGAGTGTATGACTGGGCGGGGCTACTCACAGAGTGGATGACGGGGGCGGGGCATGTGTTCTGTACATGCTCACTGCAGGACTCTGAATACACACATCTGGCTTGGGTGCTGCCGCACCACACACAGCTGTACTTCTGATCCGCCGTGTGGCAGCGACTGCAGTCGGACCGGCCCACGGAACAGTTGTACAGGGTCACTGACAGAACAGAGAGGATAATCACTCTGATGTTCAGACTGAAACGTGCTGGCAGGAGGAGTACTGAGTCTAAACTCACCGTAGAGGTTTGGAGAACTGTCCACATGAAATGTGTCCCTCCTCTTCACATAGACCATGGCGTTGTACTCTTCTACAGGAGCCGAGTAGGAGTACTGGAAAACAACAGGCCCATTTCAAAGGATGGAGTCAGCAAATGAACCTGATTTACATTTTAATTCAGCCTCCAAAATGTGAATTTATCTTTAAGATTAAATCAGAACTTAATGAGGATCCATGTGCATCAGTTGAATCGCTTATTCTCACATGCTGCTCACTGTGGGTTAAATATGTTTAAATTAGGACCATTCATGAGGTCTGATTGGTTAGAACGTGCAGATTTATTTATTGGGGGGGGGGGGGGGCATTAAAGCCCCATCAGTTGATGGACCATGACCTATAAATGCTGTTTCATTGCATACAAAAACAAGTCAGATGTTAGATTTTAACTCTTCCTAAAGTCAGAATGTTGGTTTCCCTTAAATACAATCACTTTCAGTGTGTCTGAGTTTCACATGTCAGATGTCAGATCAGATCTTAATGGGACCTCCTACGGGATCAGGTCAAGTGTCAATCAGCACCCACAGAACATGTGAGTGAAAACATCAGCTGGCTGATCTATATGTACACAAAAAGTCATTTGATTTGAAACAAACCAACATTTCTTGCGTTTCATCTGAACTACTTCCTGCTTTGCTTTGATACTGAGTGCTTTAGAGAGGATCTTCCTCTGTTCCTTTAATGTCAGGGCAATTTTCAAAAATAAAAAGCATATTTACTCTCTTCTATATGAAAGAGGTGATCACCTGAGACCAACGTGATCTTTGTCTGATTGTACAAACTGGACCCTGATTTCAGTACAGCAATGATTTGGTACAAACACATCCCAAACCACACATCACAGCCCTGATTCATTCACAAAGCTCTGAATGAATAAAATCTCTGATTCCTCCTAACCAGACCTGATGCAGCTGACAGGTGATGTAGAAATTTGATGGATTCATGTCGTCAGGTTCCACATAGGCGTCCACCAGAACCGTCTGACCCTCAATAACCAGAACACACTCGTACTCCAGCTTTGGGTCCTGAACACACACACAACTGGGGTTCACACACAGACAATGGGCGAGTTGAACAGAATCAAACAGAACCTCTCTGGTTCTTGCACCTGATAGAGGTGGAGGTTGCGAGCCAGTAAAGTGATCTTCCTCTTGACCCGGACCGGGAGCAGCGCAGAACCCTGGACCTTCTCCACGCAGGGACAGGCTGAAGAACCCCAGCTGATGTAGGAGCCTTCATCACCCTGTCGTTCAGAAGCAGAATGTTTTTCTCACAGTTTGGTTCTGTTTGCAGTCAAACATCTCGATAAACTCATCACTCATTCATCACAAAATGCATTCATAAAAGAAGTGTTTCACTAAAATAAGATACAGAAAACCTGCAGTCTGAAAAGCAGTAAGCTTATATGAGTTAAAGTATTCAGCCATAACATTATGACCAGTAACAGTGAGTGATTGTTCTTCAGTGGTCAAAACCAACCAAAAGTGAATTTAAAACACATAATGATCATGAAGGGGAGTGAAGGCTGGAACAACTGAAGAGAAGATTCCTGTTGGTTCTGACAAAAAAAATGTCAGAACCAACAGAGCATCCCAGTTAGCAGAGCATTCAGTTTGAGGAGCTGACTCCAAACTCTCCAGATCTCAGACCAGCCAAGCATCTGCGGGACATTGTGGACAAAAAATCCCAACCCACAACTTCCAGGACTTAAAGAATCTACTGTGGACTGATCGGAGCCAGAAACCACAGTGGACATTTGGGAGTCCACTTGAGACTGTCAAAGGTCCACAAAAGATCTTCAGAGGTCCATGGAAAACCATCAGAGGTCCACATGAGACACAAAGGAGTTCAGGAAGAGACATGTGTCAAAAGGAGGACTGTGTCAGTGGTCGTAATGTAAAGTTTTTCTTCGTTGTTCTTCATGGTGCAAAGTGTTCGTCTCATTCACTCAGACAGACAGAGGACTGAAGAAAAGACGTCAGGCAGAACATAAGAAACATGAACAGAAAAAAAGATGGTTGTAGAGTGAAGTGAAGCCTCCAACAGCAAACAGAACCAAGCCTGGAGGATCCCACGGCTGAAGGACAGGAGCTGGGACAGAAGGAGGAGGAGGAGGAGGAGGAACAGGAGGACGGAGGCAGGAGTGGAACTCACCGGCAGAAAACTATCAGCCTGATCATTCTGGTAATCCAGTTCTGGTTCCGAGTCAGTCTCCATCATGTGTGGGTAAGAGGGGGGGTCATGGTCCACTTCCCCATCCCCTGAGAGCACCGTGGGGGCTGAGAATGTAGCCGTGTCATTCTCTGCTGCTGCCTCAGCCAGGCTGTCACCATCTGACCACAGCAGCACCGTGGGGTCGGTGCCCCCCGCTTCACTCAGGGTGGGGGTCTGGGTCAGGTCCAGTTTTAGAGGCGGCTCTAACTCAGCTGCCTCTTCTTCTTCAGGCAGGGGGACATCAGACGAGGCTGAGGTGGGGGGCTCTGCCAGGCTTAGGGCCCCCTCGACTTCCTGGGTGTCGCTGGGGGGGGAGCCCGTCACTACCTCTAAGGTGGGGGGATCTGAGATCAGCAGGGGCATGATGGGCTCCAGGTCTCCGCTCAGACCGTCCACCCCGGTGACGGGTACAACCGCTGCAGTTGCCACGGAAACGCTGGGTGTGACATTCTGAGTGACAACCTGCTCCCCCGCTGCAGTGGCATCCTCTGTCCTGCTGGTCGTGCCGGGGGGTGGGGGCGTGCTGGGAGGCTGAGTGGTTGGCTCAGTGGCCGGAGGAGAGGTGGGTGGCTCTGAAGTGGTTGCTATAGTGACAACAGTTGTAGTGGGCGGAGCTGTAGTTGTTGTTGGAGCAGGTGTTGGAGATGTAACGACTACAACAGTTTTGGTCGTGGGAGGAGGCGAGGTGGGGAGTTTAAACTGGGGAGGAGGGGAGGCAAAAAGAAAAAAAATATCTGAAATGAAACGTGTTAAAGAACACTGATGGCTCATGAACAGCATGATTTGTTACAAATGAGTTCAACTAAGGAGGAAAATGAGTCAAATTCATTAGGCTCTGTGGAGATTTTCAGGGTTCTGTTGTTAGAACTTTAATCGGTAGAACAAACTGATGGCTTTTACTCAGAAAGTTTAAAGACAGCCTGAAGGTTTTCTCCAAACCTTCCTGTTTAGTTTGCCGTCACCCTGTCCAAGACAAAGATTCTGAGGAGGTTCTGGCCGCAGGATGTTCTGCTGTGTCCAGCTGCAGGTGGACTGATTACGTGGTGTCCGCTGTGACTTACATGCTGGTTGTAGATGATCACTCCATCCTCACACGTGGGCTTGTGGGTACACGAGTGCTGGTGAACGCACCAGTTACAGCCCCACCTGCTTAGAACACATCCCCGACATCTGCACACAGACGACAACAACAACACGTCCACATCAGAGACAGGAAGGGTCCACCTGTACCTGCAAACCGGGGGCGACGTGACCAAACACACCCGCAGAGCTCTGAGTCAACTGCTGGAAACAGCTGTGACCTTGAACTCCAAAGGGCTAATCCTTGACCCATGAGGGTTCTGGCTGTCCTATCTTACGTTAGGGGGCGCTGTGGAGCAGTTTGGCCACGCCCATTTGCGATTCCATTAAAATCGTGTTATTTCACGCGGGGGCCAAATTTCGGTGAAGTTTGGTGAGTTTCTGAATATGTTAAAGCTCCCAAATTTGTGATCTCAGAGGAAAAAAATTAAAAATAATAAGAAGAATTTGAGCGATTATAATAGTGCTTCGCTGCTCGGGTCTGATAAAACAGTAGTTTCTTCTTTAGCTGTATGATAACGAGTGTACAAAAAAATCAATCAACAGGATTTCAGATGTTGGCAGCTTTATGGCATTTTGATAAATCAAATAAATATTTTAAAGTGACATAAACAACACTGGTCTGAAGTACAAGTTCACAGGTATGGAGAGGAGAATAAAAACACTCAAAACAAAGAGGAAAATCACATTGTTTGATGGAGATATAAAAGACTGACAGGCAGAAGAACAGGGTATGGGTTATAATCTACTTTTTGATCCATCTCAATGCGAACACTTCCAAATCTATTTTAATATGTCAAAAATCAATTATGATTTAATGTTAATAATGTTAAGTTGAGAAACACAAAAGGCAGAAGTGCAGCGTCTGGACAGTTGATGGTGTGCACACAACAGAGACACTGAAGGGTTGGAAAGCCTTTCAGCTTCTATGAAGTTAAAGGAGAAAATGATGTTGACAAGAGCCACACTACATGCCAGCTGTGGTCACGTTTTCACCAAAGACTGTAAATAATAAACAGGCTTTTTTTTCTGAAATGGAAAACCAGCCTTCTTCCCATCCTAACATGACCGGTTGTTGTTAAGCCTGGACTTGTTGGTTAAAGCATCAGATGGTAAGTTGTTCTGTGTTTAACTGCTGTTAAAACTTATCTGGAGCAGTGAATGTGAGAAGGGATGGGCACTGACTTTCAAATATTTAAAGTTCAGTCAAAATGACCAGATTAGAGGAAATAAGGTGACCTTTTGTTTGTTTGCCTTGTACAAGCACCTGGCAGGGACACCCCAAACCTGATTTCTAACAATCACAATGCTTTTCCAGTTTGTTGACAGAGACAGGCAGGATAACTGATGAGCTGAAACTTACGGCGTGCTGCCTGACAGCTGTTTGACAGCCGTACAGTCGTAGAAGGTGAAATCCCTGGATGTGACGGTGACGTCCCCAAAACGGACAGACAAGGTGAGGATGACGGAGTCTGAGGACAGAACCACACAGAGAGACAGGATGAGAGTCCTGGGCCAGCTTTCTCATCAGCACACGAAGCTGACAGTCCGGTCCTCTGCTCTCCTCTGTTAGGAACGCTTCAGTGTCAGTTTTGATTAGCAGGATATCTGACATGGCACATAGAGCTGCATAAACTCACAGCTAATCTCTCCTGATGCATTTTCATCGGGGAGAGTTTGTTGGAATGAGGATTAACGATAGTTTCAGCTGTCGGACAGATGGTCTCACATTTGACTTTAGAACCCTTTGGTCAACCGAGGAGTTCATGGTCGACTCAAAAGGTTCTGCAAAACAAGCCCAAACTATCAGCCCTCCACCACCGTGCTGACAGCTAGTATGAGTATGCTGATATGCTGTTTGTTTGGTTTTCTCCAAACATGCTGCTGTGCATTATGGGTCAATATGATGTCATCTGTGTAAACGACATTGTTCCAGGAGTTTCGTGGTTCATTCAGATAAAACCTCACAAACCTAAGTTGTGCTGCCAATCCTTCCAAACAAGCAACAAGCTTTGACCTTCAAACTGAGGCCTGTAGAGCCTGATTTCTCTGAGCACTGCACGGTCTGACCTTGGGGTGAATTTGCTGAAGGTCAACTCCAGGGAAGTTTGGCAGTGATAATCTTTTCTTCTTTAGAATCAAGGACTACAAAGAGTTAGGAAATGGCCTTTAAGCCATGAAGATTGATGGGCAGCAACAGTCTTTCCTCCTTGGCATTGTGTTAACACACCTGTGGAAATGTTCATATTAAAATAGAGATTACTGCCCACTGTATAAGATGATTTAAACAAATAAATGAGCATAAAATGAGAAAAAAAAGGACTGGGTCAGATTAGACTTAACTCTATGGTTATTCATGCAACACAGGCTACATCCAAATCCTTCAGTCCACAAAGTGAACAGCAGTAAATAAATGCAGTAAATAAACTCCTGCAGCATCATTAGACCCAACGAGCAGTGCAACACACACTCTGGTTTTATAACACACCTCCAATCTGAGTGCTTGCTGATCACACAACATCCAACATTAAACAAATGAGCTGGACCCACCCTGTCCGGGGGGCACTGGGGGTATGCCACTGGAGGCAGGAGACTGGCAGCTGAGTCCAGTTTCAGTCAGGGTGGCAGGACTGTGGCTGTCCTGGAAGAAGCAGGAGTAGGACTCGTCCTTTTCTAAAACTGGGAGTCCTGGGATGGACAGGGACACCTGAAGAGAAACAAAGACTACATCACTGAGGCGTCGGCATGCAAATACACCCATGGACAAACGGACTTTGATCACATGGAAAACGTGGCGATAGGTGACTCCCCACCACCTGGATTTAACCAAGCAAACAGAAGCCAAACTGATACAAGGAGCAGCTTCACGTCAGAACAGCCATCCTGTGATCAGCTTGTGGAAAAAAGGTCAAATGTCTGACCTGCATCAAAATAAACACCTGTACGGGGCACATAACGTCTTTAAAGATTAAATATCGTTTCACATCTTAACTGATCAAGATCAGAAACGTTTGGTAAAATGAAAACCAAAACACTTCACAGTTTCCTCTGAAGCAAAGGTCATAAGGTCAGATCCAGATCTGAGCTGTTCCGGACTGATGGGTGAAGCTCCCAGCATACCTTGTGTTTACGGCAGCGTTATAGTCTGTAGATGTTCCTGCAAAAATATGAGCTGATAATATGAGGTCAGCTGACTACATGAAGATTTTTTTCTGGACTCCACTCAGAATCTCTGGGACGCGCTGAAGACGACTCAAAGCAGCGTCTCACTTTGTCTCCATCAGTACAAAGTCCCGGCTAAATGTTATACAGGTGGTGGATAAAAACATTCAGCTAAAACTAGTGCTGGGCGATATGGAAAAAATCCTACATCACGATATGGATAATTTTATATCACGATAACGATATGTATCACGATATGTCCCAATTACGTACGTTGTCAGTTATTCTCTGAAAAATATGAAAAAATAATCTAATTTCTTACCTTTTTCAAGCTTTATTTCTAAGTGACATTTAACTGAACTTTCACAAATGAGATCTGCTGCAT
>NC_051433.1:29848529-29849637 GCF_001649575.2 Kryptolebias marmoratus | reverse complement strand
TGTCGGACTTCTTGAACCAAATCACAGACGTCCCCCACTCGTTTTGGTAAAAGTCTTTCTTCTTGGGCTGCCTGCTAGCTGTCTCTACTTGTTGCGACCCCGAGTTTGATACTTCATGCATCTCCATCTTTCAGCACTTATGAAATAAATGCCGTCAAAATATACGGTGGGCCAGGTGTAACAGCGGGCCACACAGAAAGCCACTGCCGTAAAGCATGTTGCAAACCCACACGTAAAGCAGCGTCATGTTGCAAAACGGAGGTTCTTCGCAAAATAGTTATTTTTTCTTATTTATCACTTATATAAACTGAATGTATGCAAAGTGACAACACTAATACATTCGTCGTAGCCTACGTTATGAAATATTTACATGAATCATTGATACAATTATGATAGAAACGACAGAAACGAAAGAGACGATAGAAGAAAATATATCACGATAGACACTTTTCTATCGTCCCCATGATATGTATCATTATATCGCCCAGAACTAGCTAAAACTGGCTGCTCTCCATTTGCAGCCTGGGTGACGAAACACCGAGCCGGGTAGGTGGAGTGTGCACTCCATTTCAAGCAGCGCATCAACTGAGTGCATTAACCCTTAAATTGTAATGAATAAAGTGATGTAATAAATTATTGCCTTGGTTTAAGCTGTTAGCTGTTAATAACATAATAAACTTAGATCGCACTGTCTATGATTTAAGGTGACACCTCCTCCCGCTGGCAAATGCTTTGCTCTAATAGTCTGGTGGAGCTTTGCGAGTGTCTCGAAGAACCATTGAGAGGAAATTATCCCATCAGCCAAGCAGCAGCTGCAGCTGCAACTGTTTTACGTTATATCTAATGTAACTTAAAAGTTTGAATTAAAAGTAAAAATTAAATAAATAACAAAATCCTGACAAATCATTTATTGTGAGTAGAATGAAATACAAAGGAAAGAAAAATAATCTCCATTAGTGCTGGGCGATATAACGATCCATATCGTGGGGACGATAGAAAAGTGTCTATCGTGATATATTTTCTTCTGTCGTTTCTATCATAATTGTATCAATGATTCATGTAAATATTTCATAACGTAGGCTACGACGAATGTATTAGTGTTGTCACT
>NC_051433.1:29813213-29847778 GCF_001649575.2 Kryptolebias marmoratus | reverse complement strand
ATGCAGCAGATCTCATTTGTGAAAGTTCAGTTAAATGTCACTTAGAAATAAAGCTTGAAAAAGGTAAGAAATTAGATTATTTTTTCATATTTTTCAGAGAATAACTGACAACGTACGTAATTGGGACATATCGTGATACATATCGTTATCGTGATATAAAATTATCCATATCGTGATGTAGGATTTTTTCCATATCGCCCAGCACTAATCTCCATTATATTACGAACAAAGAGAAAATTATGAACAAGCAAATTCTTATTGTTTTTGTTTGCGAGTACCCTGATGTGGACTTACCACCCGGCTCTCCTCCCTGCTGATGTTGAAAGGGTTCAGGTCCTGCACAGCCAAACACTGCTGGTCCATGTCGAAGCTCCACAGCCACTGACCCGACTGCTTCCCACGACTGCACTGAGATTTCAACACACAGCTGCACAGGAAACCAACGAGAAAACCAGACAAAGCTGAGCAGAAGCTTATAAAAGTTAAAACCCAGAGCAAAGAAAAAAATGTTTTAATTTTAAAAGGTGCCAGCGCAGCTTAGCATCCATCCACTTTCTTCTCTAAATCTAAGCTACGACAGCCAGACTCTTTTTTTTATGAATATTTATGAGGTTTATTTTGAAACGTCAGGTCTTGCTCTTTAATTTCTTTTATACTTCAAACACAATTTTTCTTCACTCAAAGTTCTAATCAGCACAAAGCTGCACTCTTCACCAGACAGGCAGACAGAAACACAAACTAAAAAGAAAGCCTCAAACTGTCACTGTGAAAAAACTATAAATTGTATCAAAGAATTCTCAAATCCTCAGTAGCAGAAACATCTTTTAGTCAAACAATGTTTTATTTATTTACCAAAACTTCTGTAGGAGACACAAAGAGTTAAAAATCCTCCGCTCACATACAATGGAGGTCAATGAGTGTTTGAGTGTGTGGACTATGAACTCCGGGGAGATTTGAGAGAAAACCATAAGGCTTATAGCAGCGAGAGACACAATGGATGAAAGAAGACTAAAATACCTACACGTTGATGTATAAACTGTAGAAGTGGAAAGATTGTGGGAATAAGAAGAGTTTGTTTGGAAAAGTTTAGACGGCTCAAAGGGTGATGTGTGTAACATCATCATTCTGAGGTCAAATCTGTAAAAATAACAAAACTTTACCTGTGACTGTGTAAAAACTATTACAGATATCAGAATGTCAGTTCAGTCATGTAAGGTCCGAGTTAAAACTTCAGAAACTGCATTTCCTGTGAAAATGCAGAGTGATTGTTGAGTGCTGGATGACTGATGACATTTAGTGAAGCTAAAACTGAGCTGAAGGTAAACCAAGCAGAACAGAGGTTGAACTGAGCAGAACACAAGCTAAAAGCAGCAAAACTGTAGCTAAAAGGAGCAGAAAAGTAATAAAAAGGAGCAGAAAAGTAATAAAAAGGAGCAGAACAGTAGCTAAAAGGAGCAGAAAAGTAATAAAAAGGAGCAGAACAGTAGCTAAAAGGACAAAAATGAAGAATGCTGAAGCACATTTCAAGGAGAGCAATATTTTTGAAAGACTTGAAGAGATCTAAATGAGAAATTGTATTTCAAGTAAGGTTAAATATTCTGAAAAGTAATAAAGTTACAAAAATCAAACTTCAGAATGCACTGTTCTCAATCAAGCTTCAAGTTTTCATATATGAATGGTTAAAGCAGTTTAAAGTTTTTTCAAGGAAAACCCGAGTGTGAATGCTGAGTCAGCAATCAATCAAGCCTGAACAATTCTACCAGAAAATGAGTCTTAATCAAAAAGAAATAAAATATGAAGAAATCCTTAGTTTTTCTGAATTAAATGCAATCAAAAATGAAAATGGTTGCACAAAGTGGCCCATTTGTGACCCTAACGAGCCTCTATTGTAAGAAGAGTAAATTAATCTGCATGTGAATCTAGCTTTAAAAGCTGAAACGCCACACCCTCTCCTTCTTGAACTGAGAAACGTCCTCAGTCCGGTTGTTTTTGTTTTGTAAGCTGTTTTGGATTTACAAATGATTTAGGATTTTGATTTGATCACATTAACGACTGATGCAGTGCTGGTGGTTAATCCTCCTCCCGGATGGAAGAAGCACTCACCTTCCCTCCAGGACACACCAGCCACAGTAGGGGTCGTGGGCCTGCAGACAGGACTGACAGTCTGGATGCTGCTGGCATTCAGCCACAGGCCTCTTCTGCAGCTGGAACCAGGACAAAACAATCAGACTTGTTCGTGCAAACCATCCACACTAAGCTCCTAAAAATCTGATTACAAAGAATAGATGGCCCACATTTTCCAGTGCAACAATGAAAGTGGAGAATATGGTTGTTAGAGTAATCCCCAGCCTTATGGAATAACTGGGGCAGTAATTTATTTCTCTTTTCTCTGTTCCTACAGAAGAACCGAATGGTGAAGCAGGAGTGCAGTCACTGTGTACCATGTTCCGGGTCATGATGAAGAGATGCTCTTCTTTCTGGTCCAGAATGAGATCAGAGCTGATGGCTGTTTTCTGCTGGATGGAGACCACAGAGTACTCCTCCACCTCACCGTTTGGGCCGAGGAACACCTGAGGGAAGAATCACATCTGTATGAATGAAATGTTTATTTATCAAACTGCTGATTCTAGTCCCACAGTTAAAGAAAACCTGTTAATCACTACGTTGTTCCAAAATCAGACTGTGATTTTTTTTTCCTTTATGCCATTTAATAGGAAAGTGGGGATTCACTGAGATGTTTCTATCTTTGGGTAAAAACAGGAAGTGGCCTTTATAAAATAAGTGAACCCTTTCTCTGCAACCAAAGTGTGGACAGTGAGGAAGAATGCAGCATTTGATCGACTGCTGACCAGAATCACACGGTTTTCAGCTTGAGCTTCAAATGAAAAGAAGAGATTATAACCGCCAAAAAGAAATAACGGACAGATAATAATAAAAAAGAGCACTTAATTCATCTCTGAGAAGGGACAGTTTGAGGACACGGGGGAAGATGAGTCCATTCCTGTGGCAGAGGTTACTGCGGCAGGTCATAAGCTCCTCAGCTGCAGGGCAACAGGAATGAAGGAGATTACCCCTTAGATGATGCTGAAGGTCTTGACCTTGTGGGGCTGTCTTGGTTCATAGTCCTCTTCAGGACCGGGACAACACCTGCAGAGTGGCAGATCGAGGTCTCTACTTTTAAAAAGAGGGACCAGAGAGTGTGTTGCAACCATTGAGGGATCACAGTTTACTCCAGGGTGGAAGGGACACTTCGACTGATTGTCAATCCTTGGACCAGTGGACCGGGTCTTTACCCTGGCAGGTCATGGGAGTTTGATTCTCAAGTGTACATGTGTTTCGTGGATTTGGAGAAGTTTTACAACAATGTTCCTTACAGCATTTAGTGGGGTGTCTTGTGAGAATGCAAGGTTTTTTTTAAGGGTTACAAGTCTTCGTATAACCAAAGACAGAGCAGCGTCCACATTCTGGTTCCCAGTGCAGGCTGGACTCCACCAGGTCTGTCCCTGATCCTGTTTGGGCTGTTAATGGACAAGAGTCGTAGAGAAAAGGGTCTTGCCTCTGCCTTTTTCAGATGTTGTGTTGGAGTCTCCAGGTCATGACCTGCAGCCTGCATGTTGAAGTGGTGTTGCAACCGATGGATGGATGGATGGTGTTGAGGATGCTTCAAAGCTTTTCTACTGGCATCTTTAATAATTAGGCTAACAATCTGTTTTACTGGCTCATTTCATTTGCACTTTAACTGACAGCAGGACTAATTGGTGCATGTAGCTTCTCTCTGTTGAGGTATGGATAATCTGAGTTAAATTTGACTTGCTACAGTGGCGCCTCTTTGTGGATGGCGCTCTTGTCCTTTATTACTCATGAGACAGATCAGCAACAGCTCCATCACACTATTAACAAAAGAATCTGTTTTTCATCAGTAGGTGGCTGTAATAAAAGGTATAGTTGTCACTAACCTAAATCCATTTCTGAGACACACAAATGAAATGGTTTACCTGAGCCATAAGTGAGAGAAAAACAAGAAATAAAAACTTTATCCACAAAAAAAACATGAACAATCTGAACCATCACATTCACCTAAAAACACTTTTTTTTTAATTAGATATTGTCCACCTCATAGCTTATCTACTGACCAGTAACTTAGGGTGGTATATACTATACAGAGCTCTCCTCTGACAGAAAACACTTCTAAAGGATACTACAGTAGATAAAATCTTTAATTTGGGGGGGTACAAAACGAGCTGAAGTAGGTACAATGTGAGGAGCTGTGGATAATAATGTGAGCCCAGTGAGACACAACCAGCCTGTGTGAAGGAGTTTGTCAGTATGGGACAGAGTGACACACAGCCCGAGGGTTAACTGGCTCTGTCTGACGTAACCACAGAGAAATATGTTAATAGGGGTCGTTGTGCTATTTCTGCTGGTGCAGGGGGCCCGGCACAGACCCCACACAAACAGCCAACTGTAGGAAGGAGTCACAATCTGTAACGTCCTGACATTAATGGCCGTTTCTGCTCACTGCTGAAGTTAGAGATGTTATTCTTTAAGCTCTGCCAGAAATCCTAGTTCCTAACAGACAGCTCAGAGTTGTTTAAGCTTCACTGTAAGGACCGTCTGAGGCTCGAACTAGACCCTGACCTCTGTCTGAACCCAGAGAAGACATAACCTCTCTGGTTCTCCTCAGGGACCACTTCAACAGAGCCTTAAATATGGCCAACGTCGTAACAGTCTGAGAGAAAGCAGGTGTATTATAGGTCTTTGCTTGACTATTAAGTATAATTATACGATACTATTGTAATCGACGGCCACCAAAAAGCATGTGTTTTTGTTTGTGTCTGCCTGGACAGATTTGAGTGAACCTTGCAGAAAGTAATCATTAGATGCACGTCTACAACTGATTAACTTTACAGTCATTCTTATTCAAGAACATCATTTTTGTGTAAACAAAACAGAAACCTCAACCAGTTTTACAGACACTGAGCTGAAATTTGGTATAATAGTTGCTGAGAATCATTCACGACACACATTTAGAGCTTAACACCCAATATTGCATGAAACTGCACATAATGTGATTTTAAGTTTTGACCCCCCTCATTCTGATGTTTGTCTATGAAAACATTTTCCTGTTTTTTTGTTATTTTTTGTGGATTTTGTCAACGTTGCACAATGTAGTGCTTCCACAAGTCTCAGCCCACAATTTTTTATAAATATGTAAAGGTTTTTCTTGAACAGAAAAATGGCCATTGTCACCGTTAATAATAATAATAATAATAATAATAATAATAATAATAATAATAATAATAATAGCCTGACATTGGCTTCTTTCTGACCCACCTACAGTAAAGATGTAGACAGATTTGATTTTCTATTTGTGTTTAATGAAACAATCTTTTCAAATTGCTTACAGGTGGTAAAATCAAGTACATTTCAATAATAAATGCACTCTCAGCTATATGAATAGGACATTATGGTCTGTTCCTCCTCCTGATTCAGTTGTATTGGGTGTAGGAGTTATAACTCCTGCCATGGTGGCGTTTTCATGTTTGAACCCTGCAGTCTGTCTCCAGATGGACATGCCTGAGCCTGACTGGGTGGGTGGGTCCCCTTGGCCAGAACACCTGGCCCCTGTGGTTCTGGATCATAGAAGGCCCGGCCCACAGTGCCAATGCTCTGTCTCCACCTGCAGCTTCGCTCTTTGTTTGCTCTTTTTATGGGCTAAATCTTTGAAGATTCATAGTTTGGTAATGTGGAGTACTGAAGGCATCCAGGAAACCTGCAGGCTACAGGGTGTGTGAGAGAGAGAGAAAACCGAGGAGGAGAATCTATCAAAAGGAGCTCTAAATTACTGAATGCCTTTTTATAGCAATAAATAAAATAAACTAAAGACAGATTATAAGCCTAGTATGCCTTGAAGGAATGCATATTGTCTATTGCCTTTCGCACTAAAACTAAAACCATCTTCTGATGGGAAATGATGGAATTTTAATCAAATCTTAAAAATAACATTATGCAACGTCTCAGGCTCAGAGTGTCTATTGGGGGAGACAATCAGCTACTACCACAACCAACTTTAGCTTAATATCTGTAAAAGTGACCAGGTTAGAGCCGTTTTAATGTGAACTAAGGCTGATTAGCTGGGGCGACTCCAGAAGCTGAACAGGTGAATGTGATGATTACTTTCTGAGGGTTTCATTCAAATCTGACAGATGTTCACACACATGCAAACGCAGGCAAAAACATCAGCACCTGCCTTTCACTTTTAACCAACTAGTGATAAATATTCTTGACTAGCACCATAACTCTGCAGGTTATTTTTGAAGAGGTTCATTTTAGATATTGTTTAAGAATAATAAAACTTCAAGTGTAAATCAGCATACAAGAACAGAACAGCAAACACCTAACTCATTTTATCCAATTAGGCTGGAACTAAAATCATCAAATCATCCCAGATAATCCCTCCTAGCTTCTGGCAGGCAGAGAATAATCTCTGTAATCTGAGCACCTGTCTGCCTGAAATCCAAAAAGGCCTGGTACCTTGTGCAGATTCCCCTTGGAGTCTCCCAGGAAGGCGATGGTATGTCCCGGCCTCACGCTGACAGCCACAGCGGTGAAACGGGCCGACGGGCTTTCCAGTATGGTCTTCGCTTCAACAGCGATCCAGCTGGCCATCGGGCTGGGAGTGTGGTCAGAACCACAGGGGTAGGTGCCCAGGGTGTTCTAATGATGGAGATCCAGGAAAAAAAAACAGTCACAACCATGTTTTAAGATGCACACACCAAACTGGATGTAAAATATTGCTTAAAATAAACCACAGGAGCTGTTTTGTCTCGAAAGGAAACCCCTCCAGTGATCTACTGGGGTTTTGTCTGGAAGTACGCCAGGAGCTAAAGTGGACCAGAAGTTCTCCTGCAGGATTTACTGCATGGCTTTAAGGGCTGGGAACAAAACATAACTGGAACGCAGTGACTCTTTGTTTTTGTCTTCACAGTTTGGGGAAAGGGAGTCTTAGCTCTGGTGACAGGAGAAATTTGTTTTTCCATGGAGAACATTTCAGATCAGGGTCACCGCTCCCTCGTCAGGGATTCGAACAACGAGGAAATAAAAGGCAATGAACCTAAGAGCTGTGACTCCTTTGGACAGACTGCATGGTACTGGCTGCTCTGGTGTTATGGATGGTCTGCAAACAATACAGCCTAAGTGAAGTACAGTAACAAACTCATTCTGTTTTCTTCATACCACTGTTAGAAAATAAAAATTTAAAACAAGCAGACATCATGCAGAGAAAATAAAAGATAGGAGGTAACATGTCGTTAGCAAGGCCGGACCTTCCAGGGGGCTTACCTCAAGTTTGGAGCATTATTGTTTTTAATGAATGGATGTTTTCTGAACAACTTGGACTTATTTTCAACGAGGTGCAAAGCCCAGATCACAGAGTCTGCATCAATTAACAGCTGCTTAATGGTTTCTGGGGTCATTTTGTTTAATTTGCTTCAGATATTTTACAGTTTTAAAGAGATAGTCCAGTAAACTTTAAAGAGATGTGCTAATGATTATCAAGTTAGTACTTTATCAGCTCTGACATCATTCATTGAGCACAAAGAATGGAGAAAAAGGCAAAAGTCTTCATTCAGGCTCAGCTAATGGTTGGTCAAACGACAGACAGTTTAGGGGTTTGTTGTTGTGGTTTTTTATATAAAAATCAGGCTTCTAAAGCAAGATTTTTTTTTAAAATGACAGCAGTGTGAAAGAATGCTAAATTGGCTGATTTTAAAGCACTACACTTTTTCATGATATCATTTGTTTAGTTTGTTGCTGTTTTTTCAACCAAACAACATCCAGAGTAAGCTCGGCCTGTTTCCACACGTTTGTCATTGTTCTGCTGCGAAAACTGAGAAACAAAACAAATGTTCTCATGTAGGAGGCGTGGATCAGTGGTTAGAGCAGCCGTCCTCCAATGAGAGAGCTGGAGGTTCGATTCCTGGCAAGACACTGAACTCCTCACTCACAACGCCTCCGATGTGTGCCCCATCGGTGCATGAACAGAGTTTAAAGCTCTGATTAGTCTCTATAAAATGATTTATTCAGATTAGCTGTGTAGAGATTCAGTGCTGTATGATGGGTAAATGAGGGCACAGATTGTGTTGTAAAGCTCTTTGAGTAGCTTGATTGACTAGAAAGGCGCTACATAAACACAGTCCATTTACCATGTAAAAATGTAGAGGTTTAATATCAGATAATGTAGCTTTCTTTCACGCTGAGAATAAGCCTGAAAATCATTTTAAAAAAGAAAGGCCCTCGTTTGGATGAAGAGTTTTGCCTCTTTCTTCATAGTCTGTGCTCTAAACTGATAAGGCACTAACTATTGATACGTATTTGACAAAATATCAGATAAAGTCAATATAGTACTATTACTGTTACTAAATTACTTTAGTCTGTAATTCTGAAGCATAATGGTTAAAATATTAGCAAAAGGAGCAAAATTCTAGTTAAAAGCTAAAAGTATTGAAAAGGTAGTTGAAAGCTAAAAGTAGCAGAACTGACACTGATTCTATATATTTTTACCTCTGCCAAGGAGGTTATGTTTTCAGTAATGTTGGTTTGTTTGTTTGTCCGTTCGTCTGTTAGCAAGATCATTTAAAAACTAATTTTTTGTTGTGATCAGGATCATGATCTGGATTCTACAATTATTTAATGACCCTTTGGCCTTGGTGGAGGTTTCCGTTCTTATATTTTTAACTCTTCTGACACGGGCCTGTATGTTCATCTGGTAAATGTTCAGTTGTTGCAGTTTACTTGATGACATCAGACGGCGTCTCACAGATAAATATTATCGAGACAAAAAGGTCCCCTCTCGTCCTGCCCCAACAGAATGCTCCTGAATTCAGTTTCTGAAAGTTTGCAACCTCTGCCTCTATGATCCATAGAACAACGTGACTGATGAAGGCTATGATCTAGTTTAATAGTTAAATTTAAAGTAGGAGTTTATTTTTGTCCTCTGTGTTCAGAGCAGGACAAAAGCAGATTAAATAAATATGCTAGTTATTTAAACCCCCACCACTCCGAACATTTCAACCTTTCGAGGAACAAATCAAATCTAAATGATGAGAAAAGATGAAACTCAGGATTAAATGTTTCAGCTGTGTGTTATAAGCACTAAGGAATAACAAAGCATGTTTGTGATGGATTAGACTCTGCGTGAGAATCCATCCTTGGTGCAGATGGACTGTCCTGGCAGGGCCTGAATATGACAGAGCTGACTGCGTGTTGTTAGTGTCCAGGGATCAAGTCAAGATTTAACACTAATCACAGTTTAAATCTCTTCAGCTCTCTCAGTGCTGTTCTTCTCTGGATTTCCCTGTTTTTACCTCAATCCTGCAACACTTTCTCATACCTGTCCCTTTCAATTATTTCCTGTTTATATTTTAATCGCATTAGTCATCTGAGTCCCTTTATCTATTGTCCTCTCCCATAAAGACCTGGTCTCTGCCTGCTGTGACTTTATCTGTCCTTGTAAGACCTTCTTAAATATTACCTCTAAAGCTATCCCATTAAGTGCAGCTAATGTCATTAATCGATCTGTCCGGGTCCAGTGGTTGGATTAAACCACTCGCCCTTTGCTACCATTTACAAACGGACAACAGATGAGCTTCAAATACAGCCGAACTGGACAACAAAGTCACAGATCTTTACAGGTTTATAATAAACTAGAAAATGTTCAAGGGTACCGATAAGAGCCAGACTCTCATCTACAAGCTTCAGCTTTAAACTCTAACTTTGCCCTTTAAACTCTTTTTAACTTTAATTCCTAAATTCTTTTGGGGTTTTTGTTAATTTCTGCATAACCTAAAAGTTTTAATTAAAGCAAAATTAACATATGGGGGCCACCCTGATGAACTTCTGCTGCTTAACAGAAGATCCACTGCTGAGACACCGGTTGCCATGGTGATTCCCACCTGGGAGGTGAGGGGCAGTATAGGGCAGCACTCTTCATAAGACAGGCAGACAGAAACACAAACTAGAAATCGAACCTCAAACAAACTGTTGCTGTGTAAAAATGATCATTTGTATAAACAAATTGAACTGAGTTGTCAGAATGTCTGGTGGTCATAGGTATAATATTTATGTTTCTACAGCGTTTTATGTTGGAGATATAAACTCTACCTTTAGTTTTGAAGATCAAATTCTGAGCTCAGATACAATAAAAGTCAATGGGAGTTTGGGTGTGCTCACTCTGCACTCTGAGAAGATAAACTGGATGTTTTAATCCTTGTGATTTAGGATAATTAACAAAAAAAATTCACAGTTTTAGTGTTGATTTGCTTTGAGTTGTTTTTCTTCTTTTATATTCTTAACCATCAATTAAATATACTGTAACAAAATGTTTAAATGCAGAAAACTACAATAAACAAACTGAATATCGTTCAGAATTATTAAAATCAACTGAGTAATCGTTTTAGACCAAATATTTAACTTAACTGGGGACATTTGCAACCTTCATATTTCAGAATTGCATTTCAAAGTGATTCTTCTTTTTTCTTCTTTTTATTTATTATTTTGCTTTTAACCGATTCTCAGTTAAATTAACAATATGTATTCTTAAATGCACCATTTCTGATCATGAGAAACAATCCGTTCTGTCTCCTGATCTTACCTCTGGAAGGTTGGCACAGTTGGATTTGACTTCGTACTCGATGTAGGCTGCCTCCACCGCTCCTTCTCTACCCATCTGGGTGTAGCACAGGTCTCTGGTGGAGTTGATCCTTTGGTCTACATCTTCCAGGTAAAACATGCAAAGCGCTGAGTCTTCACTGGGCCGAGCTGATGAACCCAGGTGAGTGGAGAAGACTCCAAGAAGAATCTCAGAATCCGGACTCTCAGTACCATCCTTAGAGAACCCTAGCTGGACAGCTTGCAGGAGGTTGTAAGTTTTACCTGCTGTGGAACGACAAGTCAGTGGTACTTCCACATATGAGTAATAGGCCTGGTCATCCAAACATACACGGGAGATGTAGGTACGGTACTCTCGCGACTGGGACTTCAGGTCCCGTCTGTAGAAGAGGAAGTACACATGACGACGGTGGGCGAAAGCAGCTACAAAATGATGGTCATATTCTGAGAGACGGCCGGCAACAGCTAACTTTGCCGTCTCCTCGTAGGAAAAAATAGGTTCCTGGGCAAGGTTTCGTGTGGAAATAGGTGGATGGCTGTTTGTGTAACCACGACCTACGAACAGCATTGCCTGTTTGTCAGGATGAGGGCGGACCACAAGTCCAACAGTGCTAACATTGGGGTGGTTAGCTGCCACATACTGGGTATCCACTGGCTTCTCAGTGGAGAAACGTACTGTACTAATGACATTCAGGTCACGCTTCTGGCAGATCCCCTGGTTAACACTCCCACAGGTGATCAGTTCTTCAGAGTAAGGATTAACCAGAAGGAGCTTGTTGTGGTTGTTAGTCTCCCTTGCTTGGGGGCAGTGGCTCTCTGTTACAGGGGGCAAACAGTCTCTGCTGTCTGTGACAGGCCCAGTGTCCTCCTGGATCTTAGGTTGAAGTGATGGATCCAACTGGAACAGATGATCTCGGGCCCCAACATAGACCCAACCCACAGCAGGGTTAGGATGTAGGGCAAGGTGCTCAAATACTGTGTCATTCCTTGTAAAGGTGGGGTAAAGGTCAGAGTAAGATGGTTCCAATCCTCGGACAACACCACTGAGTGATGAAGTGAAGGGCCAGCCAGCCGTTACAAGCAGGAGACTCAGCAGAGTTTGGACCAGGAACCCTGAAAGATGGCACACTGTCCCGGGAGGCATGACAGTAGGGCTGAGGGAAAGAGGATGGTTGAAAATGTTAAAAGTTCATTGTAGGACACAAGAAACCAACATGAGTCATTACTTGCTGACAGTAACATGGTACCAATGTCCTGTAGGTTCATAACATGCAAAGACCACTACTATATGAATATCAATATGCTTGGTCTCTATAACCTTTATTTCATGATGCTATTACCTGCTGGAATCCAAACAAATAATATTTTTCCAAAACTGCATTATTGAAAAGGTGGTGGCAGATATATTCATGTGAGCTAGGATACTGTCAGATAACAACCTGTACAGTAGTCTGACACCCCCTCACTGCAGTCCACCACACCCAGCAGGTTTACAGTCATCTTGTTGCAAATGAATGACTAATGATGCAATGAGGCTGGGAAGTCCAGCTTTAGACTTCTTTCAAAAGCCCCTTTCACCAACCGGTTCCATGACGAGCCCATTATTCAGCTGCCTCCAGCTGTTCAGAAATCTTTAGTCAAACCAAAAACGTCCCGTGATAATGTGAGCTTTCATAAATAAATTCAGCATTGTGGAACCATAAAAGGTGTAGTAGAGTTGACACGGAACACCATATATAAAATGTGCGTCCTGCCTCTCCCATTCTAAATCCTGTGATAGGCTGGCCTCAAAGATTATCACTGCATCACACGCTCAAGCCATGATGCTGCCTTATCCTTTCATGTATCTATTGTTAAGACTCAATTATTATCTCATCTGGCGGCTCAGAGGCTAACAGCAGCAGGTTGACTTCAACTCCCCATATCACCTCAGTTCAAGGGACGCCACCAAGAGGGAACCAGAGGAGCGATGGCCACCCCTAAAAACACTGGTGCACCCTCAGTGGTTCCCCTTTGCCTTATCTCGAGCCCCAAGTTTGCCTTTTTAATTTCCCCTAGGTATATGGGATTAGTAGAACCTCATAAATATATAAAAACAAACATTGTTTTTGAACAACCAGTACTTAAAAATATAAATATATGTTTTAATTTTAAAAGTTTTGTACTTGACGGAGGACAACTGGTCTAAGCTGAAAAGAATAAAACAATGAGGTGCAGAAAGCAAATGTCCTCCTGGGACGCAGGATGTTCTTTTATAAATATAAATTTAGGAGATGACCAGTCCAATAAATTCTGTAGTGATTGCACTGTTTTCAATCAGTAATATCACCTGTAAATAAAATAAACTAAAGTAGACCTAGGCATATCAGAAGCTGATTCCCTAACTCTCTTATTGCCCTATTTTTTAAATAACATATATGACCACAACATAACTAAACTCCAGAAATTCTGTTCTGGCTTTAGGTTTTGGTTTGTCAGCCCAACATTAACAGTGGCCCCATCTTGACAGCAGTGTCCCTGCTCAGTTCTTACGGAAAATACATGGAAATTATATTAAAAATAGACCACTAAAACAGCATTGGAAGAACTCGTTGAATTGAATAAAACCATCTGACTCCTCACCATTTGTTTTCGGCAGTGCTTCACAGAGGTATGTGACCTCTTGACCTCCCAGCAGCTGGAGTTAACAACACATCCTTCTGGATATCACCTGCAGCGCAAAGAAAGGAGAAAATGAATCAGTTTCCACTTCTTTGACAGCCCATAGGATTACTATCATCAAATGGAGTGATACCCACCCCACCACCACCAAACACACACAGGAAGCTGATCATCAGCCGAGGAGTTTGTTAGAAACAGAATCTGATGTTCAAACCCCAGGAGTTTCTTTACTGCAGTCAATTTATTTCTCACCAAAAGTAGGATGTCTAAAGGGATTGTTTAAACCTGGATACAATAACATAAACTGGTAACAAAGTCACTCAGAGAAACTGAGCTGGGAACAAGCCTGGGAGCCCAGGAGGACAGAACCCCTCCATTCTACACAACAATGTCCTGATGAGACACTGAAAAATGATCCCCCTCCTCTTTGTTGTGAATAAACAAGGATGGTGGTTCAGTAAGATACTCGTCCTGCTCTAAATCTGGGCTTACAGAATTATCTCTTTCACAACATTCATTTCAAATGGTGCACTGGAAAAAAACGAACTCTCGTCAGTTCTGGTGTTCCCGACTTATCTTCCTGAGAGCTTGGGGACCTGAAGAGGAGAAAGGTTGCTCTGTTTTGACCTGTTCACTTGGTGAATCCCCTTGAAATGCCATCTTTTTATTCTATATTTGGCATATCCTACTCATAACCACCACGTCTTTCTGCCCATTTCCTCGCCCTCTCAGCATTCCATCGCTGCAGAGATGATCGCTGACAAGTTCAGGCAGATCTCCTGTGAACCTAAGAGGAGGGGAGTTGGATAAAAGATGGAGAAAGTCTGAAAAAGACACTATTCATCCCAACAGAGCAGACCTCCCTCGGTCTGCACACACACCTCCCTGCCACACTGAGAGCCTTAGAAAGCCTGCTTTGTTGGTGCCAATCCTCTGAATGTGGGAATGAGGGTAACAGACTGGCAACAGGCCAAAGACCCCCNCCCCTCCACCCCCAAAAGTTGAAATCTGAAACATATATGTGCCTCCAGTCTCAGAACAAGCAAAAGCAGATGAGGCACACCGCATTCCTAAAAGAGAACCTGAACAAGGAGAGATCCTTTGATCGTTCTGACAGAGACAGGAAGTATTAATGTCTTTGTTAAAGGCTGCTGCTCAGAGGAATTGTGCATTTAATGCTGAGAAAGTGTTCAAGCCAACAAAGCATGGAGAGCATGACTGGCATGTTAATTCATACAAAGTGTTTCTGCTCCCTCATCCAGCCAACTGGGTTTTATTGTGGGATGACGGTAAGTTACTCCAACCAGAGTTACAGAAGTGGATGTAACAAATATCATCTGAAAAACTCCACGCTGTGTTTTACATGAAATTCTCAGCATATTCATTTATTTTAATACAAAATCTGCTTAAAGCTGCACATCAAACACCCAGAAGGTACAGCAACCAAAGCTTCTCCCACTTTGTGTCAGTCTTATTAGGTGAAGGCTTCCTACTCCTGTACGGAATAATTCAATCAGCTTCTGCTTCAGTCACAGTTTCAGACACATGAGAACCAAAGGATGGACTTTTGATTCAATTCCCACACATTTGGCTGAATTCAGGACGACTTTTCTAGGAGGAACTTCAGGATGCCGGTGATGCAACAAGGAAATATGTGGCTTTAATTGCTTTTATCTAAATGTTCCTTCACTTTCAGGTAATAAAGTCCACTTTGTTTCAGGACTGCCTGGACAAGAAGTCCATAACGTATATCCCACAGCGGGTAAACAGTGATGGAAGGAAAAACTGAGGCCATTTGCAAAAATAAAAGAACCAGTACTACGCTAATAAAAACTTCAATACTTCTACACACACAAATAAAAACATTCCCTATTTAGTTTCTGTAACTCCTACTTACAGAAATACGCCTACTTTCATTTTAAAAATGTACCCCAGAAGGTAAGATCAATAATGCCGAGGTGGGTACAAAGAGATCTGAGGCGGGTACCATGTGGGTGGAGATGGGCAATAAAATAACATGCATGGCCTGGAATACAGTTTTGCAAGCGGTGCACATAAATATAGGCTCTGATTTTCAAAAATCGCTGAAAAATGCAGCTGCACAGCTCACTGATTGCTTGGTTGCAAACACCCAGATATCAGTGAATCTGGAACTGAAAATTTGTCCATTTTCTTGCAATTTTCCTGAGATTTTGTGTCTCCAACTCGTCTCCAAAAGTCACAGCCCAGGAAGATACTGGCTTACAAAGTCCACACTGATTAATGCTTTTGAAACACAGTGTTAAACAAAACTGTACTACAGCACAAGCTGTACAAATACTCAAGCAAACGTGACACAGAACTTCTGTTCCTTGTGTAATATTTTTATTACTACATCAAAACTATCAGTTTAATTAGCAAATAATTTTAAAATTTCAGTGTCTTTCAAGGAGAGAGGGAGAATAATGTGGTGTAAGATGAAATAAGCAGATCATGAGAAGTCTCAAGAAACAGTTGATTAAATTTTGGTGTTGATCTGGATGGAACTATTTGTTAATGACGCTGTGGCCTTGGTGGAGGTTTGAGCTCTTCAAGTTTATTTGGAGCAGTGGTCATTATTAGAGATGGGTATTGAATTTCAAACATTCATAGTTAAAATGGACTAAATGGAAGAATTAATGTGATCTCCAGGGCGGTCTTGTTTGTTTGTTTCCTCGGCCTTCTTACCAGCCCCTAGAATTGTTCCCTAACCACCGGAGAGCTTTGTTTTCTGACACAACACCTAACACCCACCTTCCTCTCTTCTCTTGGCCTGATGCAACTTGTGTAGAGGAGGAAGAAGGAAAAACAGTCGGCAGTAGCTGCTAGCTGACACTGCTAACAGCGGACCATTGAGTGAAGCAAATTACAAAGTCCACTGAAACTTTTATTGTGAAGGATTTGTGTTTGTACTCAGTAGTTGAAAACCAGGGCGTGTGCCATTCGGAGCATCACAGCTACACGCTACAACAAGACTAAAATCAAAGTGGTGGAAGCACTGATGAAAGTGGGTAGGACAGCTCTAAAACGTGATGCATGGACACCCATAGTCGCAGAATATAATGTCACTGTACTTGACATTTGTTCATTCAGTTTCCAAAATGTTGCTTGAATGAAAACTGTTCATGCTGCAGTGAAAACATTTAGTTAATTCAGGTCTGACATTCTCTGCTCAGGCTTTTGTTGAAAGTGTGATTACGATACATCAATAATCATTTTATAATCACATCACCTCTGAATCATAGTCAAACCAAATCCTGAGGTGACTAAAGATCCCCACCCCTAGTGTGTGTGTGTGTGTGTGTGTGTGTGTGTGTGTGTGTGTGTGTGTGTGTAGCAGCACGGAAATGTCCTTAGGGGACTTTTGAAAAGAAGTTACTGAACACCGAGACTGGACCAAGACCACATCTGATTCGCTGAAACTGTTCAAACAGAAAGGACGTGTTTGGATTGAATGTTTTCCAAAGGAAAAGATGTAGACTAAAGCAATTTAACATTTACAAATGTAATGAGTTTATTATGTGCAGATGATGGGAACACCATGGTACAAGCTGTCAGACTGAACAACACTACATTCCTGAGAGGCAACATTCAAAGGAGACATCATCCACTTCACTGACTCCACCTTCATTTCCAATTCAGCTGTCCTACAATCTGAAGGGCACAGAGAAAACAAGGAGTGGGTGGGGGCGGCGAGGGGGGCAGAGCACATTTAAACCGACTAAACTGGAAAAGTGACGAAGCAGGGACACAATCAGATTAAAAGAGAGGAAACAACATGAGCAAGTGCAGCGAGTGTTCACTGATGGAATGTGACGACTGAAAATAAACCAGAGGGAGTGAAGGAAGAGGAGGACGAGGAGCCATTAATCACATGGCCTCGTCATAATTTAACCCCCACTCGTTCACACAACACGGGGGAGGGGACGACTTCTAATTACTGTGAACACAAACACCTCCACTGTGGAGCTCTACAAACACACATGCAGCGTGGGCTTGAGTTAAAACACACATCTACAATCAGTTTCCACCAACACGGTGTTTACACAGGAGCCATCCCATAATGAGCACCTACTCAGGTTACACTGCACCGTCCACCTATTCCTACAAACCATGATGCCTTCATAACGCTTGATGTTTTTAGCAACAAACCATCAGAGTAATTATGCACCAGACAAGGAAACGTGAGCTGTTACCTGTTCAGACCTGTCGTTAAAATCAGTTCTGAGCTACCAAACTGCATTTGGACAGTACTAACCACATGTCTGAACGGCTTCAATCCTCTCAGACCATCTTCAGAAGTGGTCCGGACCCCTTTTATTCACATCCATTTGGCACCGTGGACACAATCTGTCCTGATACTTAACGTAGGACCTCCTACTGAGCTGACATGACTCCACACAGCAGAGTGGACATCGATACAACTTTAAAAACTCAGCTCAGCTGCAGGAGGATTAATCAGACCCTCCAGGATTTCGTGATGTTGCGATCGCAACTATTAACGCAAAATCAAGCAAACCCCACGAAATCGCAACTTTGTGCAACTTTGCCCAAAACACAGCAACTTTCCTGCAACTTTAACCCCAAATAACTCAGGAAGAAGATATGTGACGTCACTTCCTGTTAACATCAGAATGCCGGGAGCGTCCAGGAGCAGCGACCGAAGCCAAAATGTGCGCTAATGCTTCACATTTGCCCACAAAGATTTCAGCAAAACACCGCAGTGAAGTTAGTTTGAAGTTGGATGTTGGATATTCGCGCTCCGCGGAGTTAGCGGCGTCTAGCTCACGGCTGACTTAGCCGTCCCTAGGTGAACCGCCGCGCGTGAGAGAGAAGGGCCCGGCAGAGAACGGCTGGCCGACATTAGCATTCCTGTTTCGGGTCAGCCGTGAGCGAGACGCCGCTAACTCCGCGGAGCACGAATATCCAACATCCAACTTAAAACCAACTTCACTGCGGTCGCAAACCAGTTTCCTCCCCAGCTGCAGCTGTTTTGCACGTCCTGCAGTGTAATCATGGAACATAAACGCATCGACAAACACTTTGTGTCTGCAAAACATGTGAGGAGAGCTGCAGACCAGGGACAATCCAGAAATGCTCATGAATGTCAGTTTAGAAGCTATCAAAGTTCTCAAATAAAGCACCTTTTGAGAATGTCAATGTTTGTTGGGAATTATCTTACGAAACTAGGAAGGATTTTTGGTTTATATATTAAAAGTTGTGTTTTTTTATTGATTTTAGTAAAAAAAAATCAAAACTTTTAGGAAAACGCCCCGCGAAATCAGGCATTTTGGCCACAACAATCACAAAAAATGCCCACGAAATCATGGAGGGACTGATTAGAGATGATTTAACAGCAATTCTTGGGAAGATTCTGAAGATGCTAAAAGTTTTTATGAGCTGTTAATCAAGTCTGTTGTGTTGGAATTTTATTAAAGTGGATAACAGGATGTTGCATGGGTGGAGTTTCTGTTTAATTGTTCTGATTGTTTTAGAGCTGACTGGACCCACTGTGGTCACTCTAAGCTATAATGTGATGTGTCAGTCACAGAACAACAGTCTGAGTATTATGGCACAATAATCACATAATTAAACACAGCTCTCTGTGGAGTTTTAGGAGTTAAAATCTGTCTTAGCGCTGACAAATAATTAGGATATTAGACTTACAACTCATCAAAAATGTGACTTAAATGTAACTTAATTAGAGATGACAAATCTGAATAGCCCCTTACAGTCTGTCCACACCTGTCCCTTAAACTATGAGGACAGAGAGGACAATATGAAGAAATGATGATTATTATTAGAACATTTAGCTACTTCATTACCAGGTGTCAATACCTCCTGAAATGACTCATCCCAGAGAGCAAAGGTGTTCATGTGTGAACTAACAGCAGACATTTATATCACGTAAATATCTGCAACATATTTTATTACATTTCTGTCACATCATATTTTACATTTATTCTTCCAATTCTATTAGTTTTTCTGTAGCATACGATTTACATTTCACTACCCTTTTAAGTAATTTGATGACAAAAATGTCCCATTAAAACCACATTTTTAACCTCAGCCATTACAAAACATAATCATGCATTCTGCAGGGATTATAGCAAAAAAAATCTTTGACTAAAAGTTTATTTTTTCTACACTTAACAGTAAAACATCCACATCGTGACAAGGAGAGTATGATGTGGACTCAGTCGAATCATTCTACTTCCTCTTCTTCGTCTACTGATCTTTCCCCTGAGAATGGTGATAAAACAAAGGATCCTGCAACAGAACGGACTTGTTCCAGAACCCACTATGTTCCTGGTACCAAAGGTTTGATTCCAGGGCCGACACACTGCGCCACCACCAGGATCCAGAGATAATAAATTATTATCAACATGACAAACCTGAATGAAAAACAAATCAATAAAAAAATCCAGATCAAAATGTTCATAGTGATGTGTGATGGGCGGCCATCTTGAATTGAGTTGACTTTAGAATCGTAGACGTACATCCAGTGATTACTTTGACAGTTTCAATAAAATCTGTCCAGTAGGTCATGAGATATTTTGCTAACAAACAGGCAGAGTTTACACCATTAGGTAATATCAAAGTTTTAAACAAGGTCACTTTCAGTATGTTTCACAATTTATTTTAGTTCAAAATCTTTAAAGTCATCTTGAATTGAGTTGACTCCAACAGTTAATCAGGTGTAAATGTTCATCCTTTAAAATCTAAAGACAGATAACTAAACACACACAGAGGCAAAACATTGTTGCTTGCCTTTCGGTGACAGGTGATAACAAATCAATTCTTGTTCTCTAAAAACCTACAGAGAACACGAGCAGACAGACTTTGGTTTGTTGAAAACAGAAAAATATTCACTCCTCTGTCTTGATCTGACCGATTGTTCGATTAGACCTACTGAAAGGTTGTTAAGGTTGTGGATTTGTTAGGAAAAAATCAAGATTCATCCGATCACATCCATATATTAACAAATTCTATGACATTTCAGCCCTGCTCACTGCTTATGTAGTTTTACAGAGAAACCTTTAAGATCTGCAGCTTGTCTTACAGGTAAATATTCTAACAGAAGGAATATGATCTGTAGGAAAAGAAGGAGGTGGATAATCACCCTCCAGGTCTCCTGGTATCCAGCATCAGGTCCATTTAGAGTAGAAGCTGCTCAGCGGCAGAACGATGAGTTCTTCTCAACGTGTTTCAGTGGTCAGAGGAGAGTCTGGTTGCTGGATGGCTAAAGGAAGTTCCCATGGTTGTTAAATTTTATGACTCTGAAAGAAACCGTGACAGAGAGCGTATGTGGACACAAAACCCCAACAGATTTCTGAGACTTGTGGTTTTGGTATCTGTAGCTTTCCTCTCCCTCAGTATGATTAATATCACTGTGTATATAAAGTTATTATTTGTCCCAGAGTCAGAGGTGAAGTTTACTGAGTTTTCTTTTCTTCTGGCAACTAAACTTCAACAATGAAACCTAAAGCCAGAGTGGGTTACAGGGAGCTTAACTTGGTAAATCTGTATGATATATAAAGACAGCTTGTTGTGACCTCGACAGAGATCATCATCAGAACCACACGTCTCAGGAAGCTGCTTGATACCTCTGTCAAGGTTGTTTAATCATTAACGAGTCCTTTTCTGTTTATGAACTCATTAATCATTACAGAGTCACTTCTTAGCTCATCAGCACAACTAAGGTTTCGAAAAGTAATGAACAGAAGAGTCTGCCGTTTCATTTCATATGAACAAGTGATTCTGTTTTCTCTTGTAGCTTTTTGAAGAGTCAATTTGCACATAAGTACATGTAAATTTATCACTTCAACATTTATCTGTAATGCAGTCAATAAGGAATAAAGAGACATTTCAGCCAACAGAAATCTCAAACTGCTGAATTCATTTTTGACCAGCGATGGCGTCTAACCGCATGGCGTTGTTCAACCGCTGGCTGTCCTGAAAACAACGTGGGGTACATGAATAACTGGAGTGCTTTTTGAGGAACCTGTTCTGATGCGGAGAGATGGCATCCATCCCACTTTGGGTGGAACTGCTCTTCTTTCTAGGAATTGGCTGATTTTGTGAGTCATCTAAATCACTGAGAAGCCAGGGTCCAGTCCAGGAAGCAGAGCTGTAGTCTCACACACCTCTCTGCTGCTTCTCCTCTGGTACCCACACAAACCCCCACTGAAACAGTGTCAGCTCACCCATGGCCCAGTTTAAAGAAACCACAAACAGATCAAGAAAAATAAATCATAAAAATAAACTGTTACTTTACCAGAACAGAATAAAACCAATAAATATAGATTATTGAACCCAGGATCTCTGTCCTCTAAATCTCTGTTAGGTAATGATTTGATAGCTGATCATTATATTGATTTATTGTCTCACAGAAACCTGCCTACAACAGGAGGTTGTTAATGTAAATAAATCCACACCTGCTAATTACCTAAACTTTCATGTTCCTAGAACAACAGGTAGAGGTGGAGGAGTTCACTAAAAAAGAAAGTGATCAGTCAGAGGAAGCTGGCCTCGTACTTTGAAACAGGCATCTAGAAAATAGCGCTCCACTAATATTGAAAAATGTCTGTTTACTTTTGAAACAACCAGACTCTGAAGTGATGCTGAGCCAGTATCTCACTGTTGGAGCCTCAATACTGACAGAATACAAGTCTCACTGAGTGATTTCAACCAGGAAGCTGTGAGATTGTGTTTAACAGAGATGTGTAAGGCTTGGAAAGCTATATTTTAGGCTATACACATTATTTTGTTGCCCACCTCTCATCCAGGCGCCCCCACGTTTGTGGTTTATTTTATTCAGGTACACTTTTGAAATGTTAATAACCAACCATAGACCAGAATTTTAATAATTCTCAATTAGCTAGATCAGGACATTTGGGGCTGAGATCCTGTGCAGTTGTCAAATCACAGCTCAAGAGTTACATTAAATAAATTGAGAAGGGTTCTAGACAGGTTCAAGATGCACAAGACAACTCTGCAACTTTTGGGGAAGAAAATGTGTTGCACAAATGTCTCGAATATGTTCAAACTTTAAGTGGCAACACTGTAAGCTTCTTTGACACATGCAAGGAAACAGAGAAGCCCCGCCAACATTTTGGAAACTCCGTTACAAATGCCACTCACTAACTAATCGATAACAGCCCAGTGAAATACTGTCTTTAATCACCAAACAGCACGTACCACACAAGTGAAAGTCAGGCTTTATTTCTTCTGTCACATGTAGATTCAACATACTCTGGGTATAACTGTTGCTCTAGTTAACGACTGTGTTGACTAAGAAGCACAAAAAGTTAAACTCTTGTTGAAACAGGCGTACAGTAAGGCTCCTTCACGCTGGATGACATAAAGAGTGATGTACAGAGTGTGACGAGGGTATCTTTGATACACTAAAAGTAGCTCCTATTTAATTAGCACTAAAGGTTAATCAGCATTGTTCTTATCATCACAGTGAAGAAGACTTTCCACATTTGCTGTGATCCAACCACATTCTTAAAGGTAGTGTAGGTCATTGAGAGCATAGTGGGGTCATCATCCAGTAAGGAGACCTTAGATAAGCAAAAAAACAGCCAATATCTCATTGAGACTGACTGTAAGTGACAAACTGTGGACAGTATTTGCAAGGGAGTTTCCAAGATGTCTCCATACTCACTCAAGGGTTCTCAGTTTCCTTGAACAAGTCACAGGAGTTTTTAACATGTTCAAAAAGTTCTGTGTGCCAAGTTTTCTCTCAAAATAGTCACAAAGTCATCTAAAGCCTTTCTGGAGAGGTCAGCAACCCACGAAACCAAATTGTGACTAGATGGAGACAACAATGAGACGAAATTTTATTGGCCAGGGGTGATCTAGCCATTCTCGTCTGCAGCAGCAAGGAGACCTGCTGGAGGCTTCAGCAGGCCATCCTGGACCTCATCCAGCAGCTTCTGCACTTCTTCCTCAGATTAACAATGATCACTGGACTGTGGAGACACCCCGTGTTTAAAATTCCGTATAAATAAATAAATTTTGACAGTTACACGCGTTAAAAATTTGCAATTTTGTTGTGAGAATGTCCTGCGAATGTGTTGCAGCAGTGGTGAAATAGTTACGAGTACGCTGGTCAAACCTTAGCACAACATTTGACGGGAGCTTGTGTGACATTTGAGCAAAATTTTCACAACATATGCAAATGTGTCAATTTAGTGTGACTTGGGCATTTTCTCACAATTTTGTGTCTCCAACTAATCTCCAAGAGTCACAGCCCAGTGGGATAATGGCTGAAAGCCCTTTGTCTGACTTCTTTTAAAAATCCTCCATTAATTTAAGCAAGTTAATAAAAATTGTGTTTCTTTTCTTTCCATCTGAACCAAGTGAAATCCAAACAGTGGGACATAATTTATCTGATACTATTCTATAAATCATGCACAAAACTATAGACAGGAAGTGACAAAAGAAAAAAATCAGAAAAAGATCTTACCTAAATGAGAAACAAACCAGCATCATACTGATTGATCAGGCTCCCAGCCTGTCACTGATTTATCCCTCCAGACCTGGACCAATCAGTCCAAGTTTTTACGTTATTAGGTCTGTTGATTCCTCACAGCCACAGAGAGTGGAGGAGGAGGAGAGGGGGCACTTATCCTGAGGCTAATTACCCAAACACAACCTCTGACACTGGTCTGATGTGCCCCAGCAGCTCTGGCGCTGCCCACAGCAGAGCCTAGAATAGTTCTGGTCACAGCCTGCAGCCTTGTTTCCACACTGCTGGCCATCTTGTGCCCACATAGCGGGGGCTCTGAGGGGGCAGACAGGATTAGTTGGCTGGTCCGTGCACGTTCGGCTGGCTCTGAAAGATTCTGTTGATGGAAATAAACTTTAAAAAGGATGCCATCATATTTGACTGATCGGTAATTAAAAAGATTACTGACACCGAGTTACCGATTTAAAATACTTTAACAGAGCCTTGTAGACCACACGTTTCCTAAAGAAAATTCAGATCACATCTGAGCCCTGAAAGCCACCAAATGAAGTGAAGGACTGAGAAAGCACTCTTCCAAAGAGGCAAACAGAAGCTACAGCCTGAGAACTTTGTGATATCAGCTGCAGAAAGGCTCAAACAAACAGAACAAAGCTGGACGGCAGAGGATACAGAAGTGTGTGTGTGTGTGTGCAGTCATGCTGCTGCATATTTGGGTTTTCATGAGTCTTCAGAAGCAAATTACAGCTTGTATTTTCACATGCTCATTATGGTAGAGAGAACTATGCACAGAATACCAGAAAAAAGACGGTGGGGGAATGACCAGAACCATTTTTGTTTTGTTGCTTCCTCTTTGCATCAGAACTGGACACACCAACATTCTGTCCATCCCAGTTTTATTCATACGACAACAAGACAAAATAAAAGTTACAGGCCTAACCCTAACCCTGAAGGAATGGATACCACCCGCCGCCCGTCATTACAGATGTTTAAACTAAAATCACCTTCTGTTGAGTAAAGAGAGTTACAGCTGCTTAGGTCAAATTTTAAAAATAACATTATGTGCAAAGTCGTGCAATATTACAAGGTGCCACACTCAGAGAACAATGCCTTAAAAAAGTATTCATACCCCCCTGAACTTTTCTACATCCTGTCACGTTACAACCACAAACTTCAAAGTATTTTACTGGGATTTTATACGTTAAGCTAACACAAAGTAGTGCATAATTGGGAAGTGGAAGGAAAATGATTCGTCCATCCGTCCATCCATCCATCTTCTGCTGTTTATTTATTGTCGGGTCATGGAGGCAGCAGGTCCAGGACAGACACAAAACCAACCTTCTCCCTAGCAACACCTGGGGGTCCCAAAGTGTTCCCAGGCTGGAGAGAATACATAATCCAGAACTGGGTCTACCCTGAAGTCTCCTCCCAGTGGGATGAGCCTGGAAAACCTCCAAAAGGAGGCACCCAGGAGGCATGAACCACCTCAACTGACTCCTGTCAGTGAGGAGGAGCAGCAGCTCTTCTCCCAGCTCCCCATGGACGACAGAGGAAGCTCATTTAAGCTGCTTGTGTTCAGGATCTCATTCTTTCAGTCATGAACCACATCTTATGGCCAAGGTGGGAGTTGGACCATAGACGGACCAGTGAATTGGAAACAGCGGAGGAAGCCCCGATCTGAAGATCCATCTCCTGCTCCATCCTACCACGTCATCAAGTTACTTTAACTCCTCTGCTTAAAGCAAAGACTCACCCCCGATCCAGAGGGAGCACTCCACCCTTTTCCAGTGAATATACGCTTTTTTTTTAATTTACAAAAAAATATATATTTGAATAGTGTGGCATGCATTTGTATTCAGCCCCCTGAGTCAATATTCTGGAGAAAAACCTTTGCTGCAAGTCTTCCGGAGCAGACTTACAGAAGAATACAGCAAAAAACTTGTTTTTTGTTGCATGCATTTATTTTATTAGAAGATATAACTCATTTGCTGATTCACTTAGAAAAGTAAGAAAGAGCTGTGCTTTCTGTCCTTCTCCTGCCTAAAACCAGAACCATAATCCTCTTTTCTTCAGAACACTGGCCTGTTTTCTGGGAAACAGTCAGCTGCTGCAACCTGAGGATCATAATAAGACCGCTTTCTGCCCTTCTTTCTTGAAGAGGTGATTTAGCTGAACAGGGACAGCAGCTCCGAGGAAGGAGTAGCTCAGGTTTTCATCCACACTCGTAGACAAACCCATCCACACTTGGACATAAATAAAGGCTCCTTTCTGTGGCAGCAACAAGGTCAGTTCAGAGAGAGTGAAGGGTAAATGTTAGTCTGACTGCTGTGTTGTCTGCTGCTCCCTGAATGCTGTGTGTGGAAAACACACCGCTTCACAAAGAGCTTCTTTGTGCTCTATGCAGCTTTTCCATAGTGTTGCCTTCATAAAACATCAGGGTGTGTGTTGCTTCTGGAGCCAAGCTCATTGCATAACATACAGAGGTGAAAATAAGGCTGGAGAACACGCTGTGGTGCTGCGCTGTGTTTTCTTTAATCAAAAAGGAGACGACGGTGTAGTAAAAACTAAATGAGGCTCTGAAATAAACGTTTAAATCAGGACAATAATTCAGAGGGTCTGAAACATTCTTCCAGCACAGAGTCAATGGAAGATACTGAAATTAAACACTACACAAAGACTGAACAAATACGTTCAAAAATAAACCTAATTACTAGATAACAGTTTGGTCCTCAAAATAACAAAAATCTATGAAGATGTAGTTTAGGAGGAAGTAGGAGTCTCGATCAGAACTGAGGGCCTCTTCTTGGTTGTACTGCAGCAACATCATCAGTATGAGATGAAACTTTGCTTTCAGATATTAAAAAGATCAGATCATTTTGAGTATGTCCTGATATGTAAAACTAGAACTGACAGAAGGAGGACTTTTGGTTTCCCATGACTGTACGTTGTGATTAACGGAGCTCAGTTACTCTTCACCAGCCTGTTAAATGCCTGGTGCCCCGTCTCTGCAGGTTGTTTTTAATCAGAAACACACAGATCAGCAGCCTCTGTAGACATATTCTACATTTATCACTGCTGTTCCTGAGCGCCTGAAGGAAAAGGAAAGTTTCTGTGGGGGAGAACGTAGGCCACATAATCTAATGTAATTTAAAACGCAGAGGGAAGTGAAGCGAGCTACTTTCAGTGTAATCCACCAAACAATAGTGACAGTGCCTGAAGCTTGGAGTCATCTCTGACAACAAACCTGCTCTGCCACTCCAGACCACCCTGTACGGGAAAGGACTGCAGCAAAGCATGCTGGTCCAACAGAACCGATGCGCAGAGAAACACACGCTTTGGCCATGTCTGTGAAATCTGATAAACAGTAAAGGCAGCTGGTTTATTCTGACTGTGTGTATGTGGCTGTTTTACCCAGCAGCCATTTGCATTCAGGTGCTGAGAGACACGAGCATCAGACTGGTTATTAGGCTGCAGAAGTAAAAAGCAGCTTTTATCATCACAGTGACAGGACTTTCTGACTCCTGTCTGTAAAATGTTCACTCAGAATACTGAGGCAATATGTTGCTCTGTTTTCTTTATCTGTCAAAACTACAATTTAATAAACAAGAATTAAGCTTAACAACAAAATCAGAAAAGATTTTCTTTACTCTGTGGTTTCCACAGCTGGGTCAATCCCTGGGAAGATAAAACAACAACAACAAGTTATTCAGCTGACAAAACAAGCTAAAGTGCTTCAAATTTGTGTTGGCTGCTTTAACGGTGAGCTAAAACCAAATCTCAAACAACTGACATCTCATCAATGTTATTTAGTCAAACACATCCACAGAACACTGCAGGGACCCATTTTTCTGACCTAAAACCTAAATAAACTGTTTTTAGTGTTCTAGTCAATAATTTCCAACGTGGGTGATTTGTGGGGCGGAGTTGCCGTTCTGCGTTCATGACGAGCGCTGTGCCCCAGCCGGCCAAGAACGCCGCCACGGTCCGGTTGTTTACTAGTGAAAATGAAAGAAGAAGCCATTTTTGAATACGAAATAATGCCAGAAGACTTTGCAGGAGTAATGGATATACAACCATATCAGTACGAACCTGAACCTACGGCTGGATCTCTGGAATCAGATGAAAACTCTTCAGATTCAGATTCTGATGATCATCAGGACCGTGAAGGCCGATGAAACAACACACATAATGACCGAGTTGGGAACGTGGAACGGTGAGAACTGATTCTCCCAGATCGTTGTCATGACATCAGTACACAACACTGCAAATCAACATAAAGACGGCAGGAGAGAGCTAACGTTGCTAACTCGAAGCTAACCCAATGTCAGTAGTGTTTATAAACTCACACCAGAGTAAACTAATCAGCAGCAGTTTCAGACTATGACATTTGTTTAATCACACATGGATTGTTTATATTTTTTCATCAGTAACAAACTGCTGTGAATCACAAACTGATCTCAGGCTGTCGGCCTGTAAGCAGCTCAGACCTGTAAGCAGCACGCGTTCACGTCATGTTTGAGGTCAAACTTCCTGTTTCTCATTTGGGTTACGACTGCTGTAGACTTGTTGGAGACTTCAAATTGGGAGAAAAATGTAAGAAAACACAAAGTTTTCTGTTTCAGACTCAATAAATTTTGAGTGGTGGTGACCAACCGAGCAGCAAGCCACGTGGCTGCATTTCGAGTTGTCAGTTCTGAAAAATCACAATTTATTTTTGTGTGCTCGGCTTGTAAAACGCCATGCACATTATTTTGCTGCCCCCTACACACCCACCTTGGCAGCCACCCCTATGTTTATGATTTGATCTTCTAGAGTGCACATTTGAAATGAAGGTAGATAGATTTGGACCAGTTTTTTATTCATTCTTTATCCTCGGTGTGGTCAGACCTGAACAATCAGGGCTGTGGCCTCAGATGGGATTTGGCAGAGAAGCTTTTATGCAGCTGCCAAAATACAGCTCAAGAAAGAGTCAAGATGCCCACAACTCTGCGACTGTTGTTTGTTTTGACCTTTAGATGAAAATTTGTTGTTCAGATCAATCAATTTAACAAAAAAAAGAACTCACAGATTAATCAAACTAAAAATAGTTGCTAGTGTCAGCCCTACAAGGTCCCTTATCCAGCTGACCCACTGACACCAGATCCTGGTTCTACACTACTGGCAACAAGATTACACACTGTCCACAGCTGGCCACACACTGATAAGGGGAAAGGAGAGGTGTGTTTGTCCAATGGTCACAACGTCACCTCTGATTTAACGTTATCATACTCCGCTTGTTTCCAGTCCCAGGAAGCAGAGCCCACATTTCTGTCACCAAGTGAAAGAAAATGTGCTCAACAGAACTCCTGCTTGCATTTTATTCATGTATCTACATATAATAAAAGGCCAAGAGAATTCCCAACGGGATCAAATCCAACAAATCCAGACAAAGAAGAGTTTGTGCATTTCTGTCTGCATGTAGTGGAAGGTCAGCAGCTCAAACAGGTCAGAGTTTTGACTTAATGACTGGAGCAACCAAAATGCATTAGTGGTCCTATTTGGTGTTCACAATTCCCCCACGGTGGCAGGAAAAGGGAGGCAGGGATTACAGAGAAGGGAAGGGGGTGTTACGGTTGGTTTATGCTGTGTGAACATTTCTCCGCCCCATTTTTTTTTTTTTTTCAAATTAAAGGGCCGAACAGCCACATAAAGAAACAACAGCCACCCTCCCAGCCCCCATCAGTCTCCTGCTGGCTACAGCTAGAGACAAATACGAGCGTTTATAAAATCTGCCAGTCAACAGCACAGCGGTAATATAAGGATAAAAACCCTGGATGAGTGAACCACTAATTTGAGACTGGGCATAATGAGTGTTTTAGTAAGAGCTGCACATCTGGAGAAAACTTAAGCTTCCTGTGCTTCCAATCAAAGTCGCTAGATTTGATCTGAATGACTATCATCCTCTTTATACGCCCAGAATAATGTGTAAATGCAGGGGTATTTAAGGCCAGGTGCAGCAACTAATACAGGATGATTGTTGCCCCACTGCTAGTAGCAACATGTTCATCGTCAGTGAGCTGAAAACTGAGCACATACTCATAACTTCAGCTACATACAGGAACTCCTCTGTTCTCCAAGAGGGAAACTCTGTTAGCTGCTGTAGAAAAAGATTTTATCATCCTACAATATTATTATTGACTGGATTGGGAAATCGGCCTTCCAATAGCACTGACAATGAGCTGCCAGTTGGTCCTAGAGATGGTTCAAGTGAATATTGTGCCTTTTTTATCTTCAGGAAGGAGCTGTTAGATTGGGAGCCATCATATGAGGTGCTTCAACAAGTAAATGAGAGTTGTGCATTTGTTGTAGATGTTGCTTTAATTCAAAACAGGAACTCAAGACCAAAAACCATCTGCGACTGAAGCCATTCTCACAGCAGACCACAGCCAGGTGTTAGCAGGTGTTGGGGTTTTTGCTATTGTTCCTTCTGTTTGTTTGCCAACTAATAAAAGTCTTTCATTGGTAAGTTTTTATTTTTAGAGAACAAAGCGGCCAGTGGCAAAAATAAAATAAGTGAATATGATAATGTTCTTCAGTTCAGTTAGTAAATTTAACATCTTAAGAGTGACATGTGTGAACAATCTTTTAGCAGAATATCAATATGACAGGAACGTTCTGATGGTCAACCAATAAGGGTTTTTAGTCGCCAATGATTAGTGAGGAAACATGGATAACAATACAGAAATCAGCATCTATAACCTAAAATATTTAAAGTTAGGATGTTGTGTAAAATGTAAATAAAAGCAGAACGTCATGATTTGCAAATCTCAAAAACCCATAGAATATATTTACATTGGAACATCGCAAACATAAAATATTGAAACTAAAACACTGTACTGTTTTTAAAGGGTAATTGTGAATTTGATATTAGGAACAAGTCTTTAGAGTTTTTCCAGGTCCATGTTTCCCACTCTGCATCATCTCTGTAAACATCTAGGAACTGAGGAGAGCAGCTGCTGAGGTTTTGGAGGGAATGACGTCCTGTTTTTGTCTGATGGAGGATTTTAGCTGTTCAACAGGCCTGTCTCTTCTTTTTAGGATTTTTAATTTCAAATTGCCCCAAATGTTTTCAGCAGGTGAGAGGTCTGGACTGCAGGCAGGTCAGTTCAGCACCTGGACTCTTCTACTGAGCAGCCATGTTGTTTTAATGGATGCAGGCTGAGGTTTAATGTTGTCCTGCTGAAATATGCAAGGCCTCCTGTGAAAAAGATGTCTGGATGGGAGTATATGTTGTTCTAAAACTTGTATATACTGTTCTGCATCGATGGTGCCTTTCTAGATGTGTAAGCTGTCCATGCCAGAGGCACTAATGCACCCCCATACCATCAGAGAGGCAGGCTTTTAAAATGTGTGCTGATAACCGGCTAAATGGTGCCTCTCCTCTTTCGTACAGAGGAAGTGGAGTCTGTGGTTTCCAAAAAGAATTTTAAATTTTGATTCATCTGACCACAGAACAGTTCTACTCTTTGCCTCAGTCCATTTTAAATGAGCTTTGGTCCAGAGAAGAGGCAGCGTTTCTGAGTGGTGTTCACATCTGGCTTCTTCCTGTCGTGATAGAGCTTTAAGCAGCATTTGTGGATGGCACGGTAAACCGTTTTTACAGACAATGATTTGTTGAAGTGTTCCCGAGTCCATGCAGTGACGTCCATAACAGAATCAGACTGTTTGCAATGCAACGGCCCCTGAGGGCCCAAAGACCATGGCCAGACTGGTGAACATGGAGAAATTAAGCCTCTCTAAAAGGCTCTTTCTTATAATCGATCTTTTACTGATGTTGCAGACTAACTCAATTCCAACCCTTTCCTTTTTGTACCACCTAGTTTTCATCCTTTTGTTGCCTCTGTCCCCTTTTTGAGATGTGTTGCTGTCTTTATTTTCTTATCTTTATTATTTGTCTTTATTATCAAAATTATCTTGTTTTTTTTAAAAGGGTAAAATTGCTTAGTTTATGTTCTGTTATGAATAAAATATAGATTTATGAGATTTGCATGAATATACACTTGTGTGCACACACTGACTTGGAGAAAATAAAGAAAATGTGGGCTATTATTGTTGTGCTGAAGGTACAGCCAGGACATCTGAAGACACGTAAGACTTGTAGTGGCTCAATCAGCGGCAGTAAAACACTACTACTCATCATTTTTCACATATTCAGGGTATGGAGCTCTCACAGGCCGTGCTGACGTGACCCACTCCAGGGACTGGGACTCGGGCAGGTGAGGAATTTGACGGGAGCGGTTCACCTGTCAAACAGTAACACAGGTGTCATCAGGAGAGCTCAGGGAGGAAGACTCCTGAGAAGCTCTGCACTGCAGCTGAACACTTCAATTAACTTTTTTAAATAAGCATAAACAGTGTTTACAGTGTCAAGTTACAAATACATACATGTTTCCATACAGTAGAAAAAACTAAACAGGTGGCAATCCAGCAAAATTACAGCTTTAGTGCTACAGATTTACAAAAACTAGATTAAGAAGGTTTCAAATCACTCACAACTCTGTGACTAAATTTGTCACAAATTTCTTTTGAACATTTTCACAATTCAAGCCACTAGACTGCGAGCCTGTTACTCATGCAAGGAAACTGAGAACCATCATGAACCTTTGCAGACATTTTGGAGACTCCCTCACGGATGCTGTTCAACAACAGTCCAGTCCAGGAGGGACTGGAGCACTGCCGTTCTACACAATGTTCTGTTTGAAGATTAGTTAGATGGAAAAAGTAAAATGCCCCCTCACACACAAATACAGAAATTAAATATCACTAAATAATCAGTCTGATACAAACTGAAAACTTCAGGAACTGATACAACCCATTTTTTATTTCTGTTTATGTCAGGGGTTGTTAGAACCCTGAAGTGTAAAGGTGCCGTATTGCATTTAGCAGCATGTGTGTGTGTGTGTGTGTGCGTGAGTGTGTGTGTGTACCTGCAGCCACAGAACTCAACCCCTCCCTGACTGTCAGAGACTCAACAAACATCTATATTTGCTCATGTCTGCTGTGTGTCTGTTACTGTCGGCTCTTTGCACGTGACACCGTCACTGCTACGGGCAGAACACGCTTATCAAGTTCATCAGCAGATGTTTTACAACTGATCGGTATAAAAAATTACACACTAACCTTCTATTCTTTTATTTTTCACAGAAATGTGGTAAAATGATCACACCAGTCAACAAAATCTTCACGTTAGTTTAACAGGAAACCAAACCCAGTTTCAAAGTCTGCTCAGTCTGACCCTGACTGGACTGATTCATCAGTTCAACACGTTTCATAATCCTCATATGAAGAGGAGATAAAGAGGAGATGAAGACGAGATGAAGACGAGATAAAGAGGAGATGAAGAGGAGATAAAGAGGAGATGAAGAGGAGATGAAGACGAGATAAAGAGGAGATGAAGAGGAGATAAAGAGGAGATAAAGAGTACTTGCCAAACAAAAGCCTGCCAAACTAACAAGCAGCTTCCTTTGCTTCTTTGTTGACTGCAGCACCAGACATCAACACAGGAACTGCCTTATATGGCCAAGAGATATGATCGCTGATACTCCGGCTCCAGTTTTCTCTATCAATCCTCTGATCAGAGTTGTTTTAAAGTTTGTTTCTATATATCTTCACAAAGAAGTGTTCCAGTTTAGCTACCTGTTATAGAAATCATTTATATAGGCAGATGATGAACTAACATACAGAAAGGAATATTTTTTTTAAATAAATTTTCATTTTTTGGACAAAATTTGAGAGTCAAAAATACACTGAAAACAGAAAAAACAAGTTCATTTCCCAGAAGGAATGATCTGATTAGGATGTGATCCGGTACACATGGAGACCAGGAATGGTTCTGCAAAAGATAATTTACAACAAGCTGAAACATGTAGAACCAGCACCAGAGGGTAGGGGTGGTGATACAAGTTGAGTTACAGTGTTATCAGGTAGTTGCTTTAGAGTCTGACAATCTGAACAGTGAGTGAAGGTGGACAGACACAGAGGATGTCTCGTCACCAGCACTTGATGCAGGTTGGAAAGGGTCACATTGTGGATTTGATGAGACTGGGAACTGTACGGCATGCAGGACATACAGATGTTAAATTTCAGAAACTTACATGTGCAGTTTACCCACACCTAAATTATGTATTATATATGCACTTGGAGGGAAAATCTATCCATATTTGTTTATGTAATTTATAACCAGAGCAAAAATCATCAGAAGTGCTATTTGTGACAAATTTGATCAGTTTAATCCAAGAAAAAAAAAAAAGACAATGGGTAAAAATGTGACCTGCTGTGTAACTGGCTTTACAAAAAGAAGGCAGTGTATAATTCACCCTCTCATCCAATAAAATGTCCTGTGTTTGTGAGAGAAAACAAAAAGCCTTTTTATTCATGGACAAAGTAAAAAGAATAAGATGTAGCCTAACTATGATCAACAAAGTTCAGGCATTTCATAAAAAGCGACCTGATTATAGATTTTACCAACTGATAATCAGGTCAAATTAATGAACTAGTCTGATTGTTTCAGAAATGTACATTGCATTATCAGTCCAGAGTGAAATGAGATGTCTCACAGTTACAGAATGTGACAGTAAGCATGTTATACAGGTGCTGGTCATAAAATTAGAATATCATGAAAAAGTAGATTGATTTCAGTAATTCCATTTAAAAAGTGAAACTTGTATATTATATTCATACATTACATACAAACTCATATATTTCA
>NC_051433.1:29801277-29812032 GCF_001649575.2 Kryptolebias marmoratus | reverse complement strand
TAGCTGATTAGAGTGTGGTACCAGGTGCCATCAATTTTGAACCTTTTCACAAGATTCTAATTTTCTGATATGATGAATTTGAGATTTTCATTTGTTGTCATTTGTAATCATCAAAATTAAACGAAATAAACATTTGAAATATATGATTTTGTATGTAATGTATGAATATAATATACAAGTTTCACTTTTTAAATGGAATTACTGAAATCAATCTACTTTTTCATGATATTCTAATTTTATGACCAGCACCTGTAAATACAACAAATCTGATCTGCAGCCCACAAACACTTCATACTGCTTAATGCTGCCTCTCTGTGTATTTGAACAGGTAAACTCAAGAGAAATGAGGATTGTGAAGCTTAAATATCACACAGTATTTGTGAAACTAAATAGAAATGATTGAAAACCCCATTTGAGCACTTTTATTTACAAAAAAAGAGAAGAAAAAAATAGCTGGTGACCCACTTCTTGTTTGTTTTTGTTTTGTTTTCCTCAGTCCCTCCAGCACCAAAATAACCATTAAAAGCAGAGCACAAACTGGTGACAGCCTGTTTCTTCACTGGGTTCAGGATGCTGAAGGCAGAGTGCACGCTCGCACACAGTGTACATGTACTACAGGATTTTAGGAAAACAATATGTTGTTGTTATGCAAACAGTTCCAAGTTTTAATCTACTTTATCAGTTCTGTGCACACACTCATTTCCAAAAGCCCCATCTTGCTGGATAAGGTCTGTGCCTCGCCGTAAAATAAATCAACCATAACCTTGCTGATCTTCGTAGGTTATTGGAGAGGTCTAGACGCACGGATTAAAAACCCAGTGGGCTCTACTTAATGCCTGATGAAATGTCACAGCTCGTGTGATAAATCCAGGATGGTTTTGACATGCATTAAACTTCCGTAACAAGGACGTGCTGGTTTATGTCCTGGTGTTAGCTTATCGGGCTTCTGGGTGGAGTGGGAGGGACCTGTGGTGGCAGCATATACATGATGTAGGGCATGCATTGCTAATGGAGCCTTTGAAGGACAGCAAAAGGCAGAGAGAGTGGTTTTCAACAGTCCTGAGGGTCTGGATCAAGGCAGGAAATCTGAACAGAAAAGGCACTTTGGACCTACAGTTTGAACTTGATAATAAAACTTCTACTCTGGACTTTTCACAATGTACTTTTAGCTTTAATATTGTGTGAAAGCACATTAAAGTCTCTGAAAACTAATTTAATTTGTGCAAACAGGCTTTCCCTCTCTACAAATTCAACAAAATTTCCCTCAAAATAGTTGCCACGGGCCTCTTAAACCTTTTCAGGGTTTAGTTTTCTGTTTTGAGGTTTATTTTTCATGTCCCATGATGGTTCATTTCTGTTTTCAGTTTCTTTTTGTGCCTCCTTGTGTTTTCCAGCCTGTCTCAGTATTTCTCCAGTCAGTTTCTGCTCCTCAGCTCCTGCCCCGCCCACTCGCACCTGTTCCCAGTTGTCATTAGGCGCAGGTGTCACTCTATCCCAGCCTTTTTAAGATTCAACTCTCAGTTCATCTTCACTTTATGCCATGCCAGGTTATTCCTCTGTGCCTCCTCTAGTTTTTGTTAAACTGTAAAGCTTGCTGCCATGTTAGCCTTTTCATTTTCTTTATTTAAATCCTTTCAGTTTTTTTTTACTATGTTACTTGTGTCAGTCTGTATTCCTGGGTCCAACTTCTTTGAAACCTTCATATTTAATTTTATTTTTATGTAATTCTAAAGACTTGAACTGTATTTTACACCTACACAGGAGCGCTCCTTATGACAGAAAACGTCTGAGGCTACAGCCCTGAATAATAATTATTTAAAAACTGGTCCAAATCTGTCTATCTTCATGTCTAAAGTGTACTCAACACATTAAAACGTAAATGTTGAGGTGTCTGACAAGGTAGGTACAAAGTATATGCAGGTATGTAGTAGGTGGAGGTGGGCAACGAAATAACGTAATCTAGAATACAGAATACAAGCCATGCACACAAAAATAGACTGATTTTCAAAAACTGGACGTGCAAAACATGGCTTCACAACTTGCTGGTCATAAACACTCAGAATTCAGTGAGGCTGCAACAGAAAATTCACCAATTTTTTCACAAGTTTGAGTCTCCAACAGTCGCAGCCCTGTGAGATACTGGCTTAACCATTAAAATGTAACTAAGGAAATAAGATCCATTCTGAGAGTTTATAGAAGAATTGATTTCAGGTTTTTCCTTATTTTACAAGGTATTTTAAAAACATAAAAAACAGTAACAGTCTAGTAACAAATCTTTTATGGCCTAATTTTAGTTTGAGGCTGTTTGATGTTAAATGACAGCAGAAATATTTATTTCATAGAAGTGTATCAGAGAGGAAAGGGTGTGGGAAGTTTAGGTAGGAGTTTTGGGAATAGACGGTGAGTAAAGAAGTGCGAAACAAAAACAACAGAAACAAATGTGTTTGCCCAGGAGGAGAAGATAATATGCTCCCTCTCTCTAGGCTCTTTCAGAAACAAAACAAAACAAAACAGTTGAGCGATATGGCCACATAGACTAGTCCGTCTTTATTCTGCCTCTGGACGTTCATAAATCACAGATGGAGCCAGCCATGTACCACACAGACGTGAACTTTCAGAAATGAACTCAGCTTTGTGGCACAAAGGTGCATCATGAATGGGTTTGCTTCGGCCCCCTCGCTGCCTCTGTCTGTTCAGAAATCACACCGAGGCGGCCTGAAGGAGTCCAAGTCCTGAGCCTTCTAAGAAATAAAGAACCCAACCAGTACTGCAGCTGGATCACTAGAACCACACATAAAAATGGGTGTCAGGGGGACGGGGGTGTCCTGGAAAAGGTCAGGGAGTGAGGATAATTTGCACTTTGATTAGCATGACTTTAAATAAAAGCAGAGGACAGACAGTAAAGTGACCCGTTCTTCATGTCTCTGCAAGTGTCGGTCATGACCGATCGAGTTCACAGACAGAAATACATCCCATAAAAACAGACAGAAGGGTGGGCTACACACCGTGATTTGATTACACTGTTCTGCTTGCTGCGAGTGTGCAGGCTGCTCTCTGAAAGTCACCTTGTCTCAGTGTGCAAACGGAGATAAACAAGACCTGAATGGACTTGGCTCTTACAGGACTCATTTGGATAATGCTTTGATGTCATGTCAAACCCAGCAGAAAAAAAGTACAAATATATATTTATATACTGTATCTGGGCAACATCCTGTCTGGTGTGGAGGTTAGTGACACAGGAGCACCACAGGGAACGGTGCTCTCACTTCCTGTTCACATTATACACCACTGATTCCCAGTACAGCTCTGAGTCATGCCACCTGCAGCAACTAATGACCATTCAGCTCTTGGTGGGTGCACAAAGGTGTCGTCTCACTGAGCTGGGTTTGTGAACAGCATTTATGAGGGAGTCTCCAGAATGTCCTGCAGTGTTTGTGGGAGTTCTTCATTCCCTTGTGTGAACTGCAGAGGCTTGAGTTTTAAACAAAATTCACAGGTGTCTCCAACCCAGCTCAAAGGTGCTGGAGCTGTATCTGACACCTGCACAGGGCTCTCCTTAGACCAGGGGTGGGCATTCCTGGTCCTCAGGGCCACCATCCTGCATGTTTTCCTTGTTCCTCTGCTCCAACACACCTGATTCAGTGCTTAAATCACCTCTTCATGTTCTGCAGAAGCCTGTTAATCACCCATTGATTCAGATCAGGTGTGTTGGAGCAGAGGAACAAGTAAAACAGGCAGGACGGCAGCCCTTGAGGACCAGGATTGCCCACCCCTGCCTTAGACAGAAAACATCAGAGACTACAGCCCCAAATGTCCAGGCCTTAATACCACGCTGACATAAACAATAATTACTGGAAGACTGGTCCAAATCTGCCTGTCTTCATCTCTAACGTCAGCTTCACAATCACTGAGGATTCTGGGAGAGGGTGTAGTGGAGGTGGAGGACTTTAAGTACCTGGATGTTTCCATCAATTACAGACTGGACTGGAGGCCCCAGACCCACGCTGAATACAGCAGGATAAGTAGATAGGGCTGCCACTAGTCACGATTCATTTATAGACTATATTAATCAATTTATTAATTGATTTTCCTCCAAAAATTATAATCTACAATTTCATTTTAGTTCATTTTATTGTTAACAGTCAACTTTGGTATTTACAGTATATCACAAAATAAAACTAAAGCAAAGACTTGCAAATAAAGGACAACATATAAGTTTTAAATGTCAACTTCAACATGACAATTAAGTAAAATGAAACACTGATTATTTACATATTTAAAAATGAAAAGCCCCAATGGTGTCGGTGACCCTATAGCTTTGGTGGAGGTTTGTGCTCTGCGAGTGTTTCTAGCTTTAAAATAAATTAAAATTATCACACAGGATTTGTTGCCCCACTGAGACGTTCCCCCACTTAACTCCAGTAGATTCCTACCATCAGGATGTTTCTCCTGCTACAATGGACAAAAGGAGATTAAAATCCTTTTTTTTTAGCATTTTAGTAAAAATACAGCAGCTTTCAACGACAAGTTAAAAAGCAAACAAAGTGAAGCTGGTGGAGGAACAGATCTCTGAGAAACAGTTCAACACCGATTAGAAACAGCATTAATAAATCAAAGTTAACTCTGATTCTAGTCTAAAAGTGTCCTCTAACATTTATAGTCTTAGAGATGTCGAACTTCAGAGTGTTTTTATTATCAGTAGCTTTGTGAGCCTCATCTTTAAATATAAACTACCAAGGAAACCTTGCAGAAGGGTCAAACAGCTGTTTTATTGTCAGCTAGCTTGAAGTATTCTCATACTTTAGACTCGTTGACATTTGGGAAAGTTTTATAACTTGTTTCATCTATTCTCCGTTGCAGCCGTGGACTCTTGGTCCACCCTGGCAGCTGAGACGGAGCCCACCGGAGCTCATAGTAACAGAGTGGAGAAACACTGTTATTATTTCAACTCATACATTTAATTAATAAATAAAGTCATAAAAATGATGTGTCGACTAAAAATACTGACGTTGATGGATTATCAAAGTCAACTGGGTCGACCCTTGGATGGTTGTGGCAGCCCTGGAACAAGCTGTAGTCCATAAAAGACATCCCAGAATATGCTCTCCACCTCAGAGTGAACAGACAGCAGAGCTGCTTCAGCGCTGTCGGAGCAGGCGCTACAGGAAACCTCTGCTGCCACGGCCCACGGCCCCACGGCCCCACAGACCCACAGACCCACAGACCCACGGGCCCAAAACAGAGGCAAACTGTTAATACCAAAGTATTAGGCAAAGCTGATGCAATGAGTCGCTCTTGGAGTAGGTTTTAGGGATGATACTAAGCTACGATCACGCCACATTTTAGCTCAATATCTGTAAAACTGACTGAATTATAACCATTTTGTGTTTGCTAAGGTTGCATAGCTGTGGCAGCCATGTTGAATTAGACTGACTCCAGCAGGGAATCAGGAGAAGACGTACATTTCTGAGTTTCATTCGAATCTGTTCAGTGGTTCATGAGATAATTTACTAACAGACTGACAAACTAACACACGCACGCTGATAATCTTTCTGTTGATTATCAATAATATAAAGCGGTGAGACGCAGACACATCATGCAGGAAGGAATGCTAAGAAGGATGTGACTCACCTGTGCAGGTTTCCCAGAGAGCTCCAAGCGAGTCTCGTGTTGAAACCCAAACAAAGCTTTCGTTTTGAAAAGAACTCATCTGTGTTATGTCTGTGTGAGCTGGAGCGGCATGCACACCTCCCCGAACGGACAATAAATGTCTGATTCCCACACATTACCTTCTTTAAACCAGCTCAGAGCTTCTAACCTTTACAATCCAAAGAGCCACTCCTCCTTTTACCAATAAAGTCTGTCCGGAGCTGCGAAATCTACGGAAAGCTTTAAATAAAAACAACACAACTCATTCAGTCTGACATGAATATTACTTATTGTTTGTGACATAATGAGTTTAAAAAGTTCTTGGTATTTTTACATGTTAGAATAAAGACAAAAGAGGAAACATGTTCTTGTGTGTTGACCACCTCTGATAAAATCTGAACACTGAACTACGCAGCCTATAGGAATCCTTTCTGTTTGTGGAAAATCTATTTCAGTATCCACTTTAAAATGACAAATTAGACAAGTTTGTTAAATATTTATTGGCTGCTGTTAAAGCAGAGAGGCTGTAGTGTTAGCAAAATATCTCATGAACCAGTGGACAGATTTCAGTGAAACTCTCAGAAAGTAATCTTTGGTTGTACATCTAAAACAAACATCTGCAGACAACTATTCAGATTAGATTTTCAGATGTACAGATACTGAGCTATATTTTGGTCCGGTAGCAGCTGAGAGTCATTCTCAACGCAAAGTATGAGCGCTAACATATTTTGTGAGATCTCACAGAACTGCATTAGGTTTTTTAAAATGCCTCTGCAGAGGGACCAGAGACAGGGACCAACAGGCCACATGTGGCCCCCGTCACATGTGCAGACCCGGTTCCAACTAGAAACAAGGTTTTATTAAATAGCAGCTTGTAAACTGACATAAATGTAACATTAAATGAATACTAATACACAGTGATAAAAAATGTTTTATAGAACATTAGTGATCAAAGAACATAAAACCCCCACCAGGGAGCATAATCCAGTGTATCTCTGGTGCCGTTCCCAAACCCGGGAAAATGGTGAGGGTTGCATCAGGAAAACAAGCGACACCATAGTGGTTCGGTTGAGGCCTGGGTTAACAACGACCGCCACCGATGCTGCTGACAAACAGGGTGCCAGCGGTAATTGTGCTACTGTTAGTCAAAGACCACAAGGAGAGATATGTGGCAGGAGACAAGGGTGTAGGACTGACTTCAAGTACTTTGGGTCGACTGTCCAGGAGAACAGGGAGTGTGGTAAAGAGGTGAAGAAGAGAGTCCAGGCAGGATGGAGAAAAGTTTCAGGAGTGATTTGTGACAAAAGGCTGGCAGCAAAGGTCAAAGAAAGGTTTACAGACAGTGGTGAGAGCAGCTATGTTGTATGGTTTGGAGACAGTGGGACGGACAAAAAGACAGGAGACAGAACAGGAAGTGACAGAGCTGAAGATGTTGAGGTTCTCCTTGGGAGGGACAAGAATGGACAGGATTAGGAATGAGGTCATCAGAGGTCCAGCACAGGTTGAAGGACTGGGAGATAAAGTTAGAGAGGACAGACTGAGATGGTTTGGACATGTCCAGAGGAGGGACAGAAGGATGTTAGAGACGCAGCTGCCAGGAAACAGACAAAGAGGAGACATGAATGCAGTTAGAGAGGACATGGAAGTAGCTGGAGTGAGGACAGAGGACACAGAAGACAGAGTTAGATGGAGGAAGACTCACTATGGTGAGCTCTGAAGAGGGAACAGCCCAAAGAAAAAGAAGAAGAGATCAACCAGCATCATGAAGCCCAAAGAACACACCCCAAAGAGGTCTGTGATAAAGTTGTTGAGAAGTTTAAAGCAGGGTGAAATTATAAAACAGAGTACTGTTCAATTCTTCATCCTTCAGTTGTACAGTACTCTACTTTGTGTTGATCACTAAATCCCTGGTTTGTAGTTGGAACAAGACCAAATGTGGAAAAGTTTAATCCTTTTTCGAGGGACTGCATAACATATAAATCAAGTTATTAACTAAAATTAAACCAAACTACAGAAGCAGCAGTGTGAAAAACTAAGTTCACCCCATGAACCAGCACTTTGTAAATCCATCTTTATCAACATAAAGTAATCTTCTTCTGTAGAACTCTGTCAGTCTCTCATATTGTTTTGAAGGAATTTTTGATCTTCTCAAAAACAAGTTTCATGAGCAAACAAAGAAAGCTGTTTCCTTTGTTCGGTCCCACAAACACTCCTGCCTCCCTGTTCCCGGTTTCTTCTCCAAACCAGGTTCTCCAGGCGACCAGACGGTGGGAATAAATAGCACTGACTTCACTTTCACAACGTAGTCAAAATTCTTTACTCTGTGGGAGCTCTGAGAGGACAGCAGCCTGGCAAAGTGGTGGATTAAGAAGGAGGAGGAAAGAAGAATCAGGGGAGGGGGCGGGGCCTTCGCGCAGGGGCGGGGACAGCGCGATTGCGTCATTGTTGGNGGGGATCAAGTGCTAGTTTGTATAACCAAGGTCAGCTGAAGGGAAACCAGAATCCTTGGTGAAGACGGAGGGCCGATCCTGGCTCAGGGAGGGGAGCACGGAGCCACAGCCACTTTAAATAGCTGTTGACTGTGGAGGGATGTGGTCTGTGGGTGTGGGGGGGTGGACCTGACACTGCATGAGTCAGGCATTCAGCTGAATTCAAGTTGCTTTTGAAGGGTTGGGTCAAAACAAACAAACAAAAACAAATTCGCAAGAATAATAATAAAAAAGAGTTATGGCTTTTATCTGAAATCCACAGCAATGTTAAAAACGAACTCATCCAACCTGTGGAAGCTCAGCGCTCCTACTCTGCCACATCTGATCCTTCCATGGCGCTCAGGAGGATGGAACCAAGGCTGGAAAAAAAGGACGTATCAATTTAAGCTCTGCATGCCACAACGTAGGAGCTTTGTAGTACAAATAAGGATTAAACCATGATAGGTGTGTCTGGAAACACAATATTTCCTCAGCAGGGATTTTACAGCTTGCTGCAGGTGAGGAACAGCAGCGAGCACCGAACAGAGAAGAAAGCTGAAAAAGAAACTGAATTTCCTGCAAAAATGCAATGTGAGTGCAGAATGACTGCCGAGTGTCACTGAATATAAAGTGTTAAAATTAAATTAACAGATGCTAAAATTTAGCTAATTTTCAAAGATTTGAAGAGATCTCAATACACTTCTACTGGGGGGGGGGAAATGTAAACAAAAGGTAAATAATTCTAAATATACAAAAGTTACTAAAACCAAAAGTCATAGCCGTAATGTCCTGCATGAGCTGACTGTTTTAGTTTGGGAGGAACAACCTGAATGCTGACTGAGCACTCACACAATGAGCAGACTGAGAACGTTTGGAGGTCTTTAATCCTGGTTTAGAGCCGGCTCAGTTCTGTCGGACCAACAGAATCCAGAGGACTTCCTCCCAGATCCAACATGGCAGGACGCAGACGACATACATGCCTTCAAGGTGTGTTATAAAGTTGTGTTTGTTTGTGCAATTTCATTAAAAAAATGAATATAAACTGAGCAGCCATGACATTATGACCTAATCTTGAATAGGTCCCTCTTTGGATTCTAAAACAGCTCCGACCCATTCAGAAATGAAACCCAGTTATGGTCGGCTGTGGTTTCTGGTATCAACCCTTAAAGTCCTCAAAATCAGTATCTGTTCATGAGATATTTCGCTAACAGACAAACACACACACACACTGGCAAAAACATTATCGGCCACTGTTCGGCCTTCTGCAGCAGATGATAAAATTAGAGATTTAGGTTACGGAGGAGAACATTCTGTTGTTAAACGCCACGCTTTACCAACACAGCCAAACAAACCTGTGTCATGTGAAATGAGTCAACTTTCACATGCGAACGCTCCCCCCTTCCTTGTGTGTTGGTAAACCACTTCTTTAAACTAGTCAGCTTTTATGTAACAATGAAACCAAGAAAAATGAGGGTAAACTGAAAAAGGGACGACAGGCATCATGAAATCTTTGATGACCAAACTCCTCATCTGCCTGTTTTGCTACGTTCCATAAAATATCATCCCTGCTTGTCTATCCTTATCTGCCTCGTCTGCAGCTGCACAATCCTCCTCCATCCCTTCAGTCCAGCTCTAATCCTCCCAGCCTGGCAGAAGCTCCACGCTCCAGCGAGGGTTGGAGGGATGTTCCCAGTGCAGGGCTGAGAAAAATACAGGCTTTCTCCGTGTTTAGATCAAATAATTACAGGTGGTGGCTGTTTTTTCCACCTGAATAGAGATGATCAGCTGGACCTGAAGGACCAGGTGGATTTAGATTCATACCAGTCTACACACACAGCTTGATATGCAACTCAGATTTCTGGGCTTGCAGGATCATCTTTAGCATTAGCAACAAATGTGACTTATGTGGCAAAAGTCAAGATGTCCGAGCTGTTCATGCAGCTCTACATCAGTCTGGAACAACCATCAGAGATCAGAGGCATTCATCTTTGTCACATTGACTTGCTGTGGTCGGTTTCAAAAGAAAACGAGTGCTGTTGTCATGTTCACAGGAAATCAGCTACTTCACTAAAAACACAGCCTCTTACAGTCAGAACAATGAAGCACTTTTAACTGGAGGAAGAAACCTGATGTGAATCACTCTGTCAGGAACAGGAGACTGACTTGGATCAGGATGGATTAAAGTAGTGATCAGCCTTCCTTTCTTTGGACACATAAAATGGTTTAACCATCCTCTGCCATCACAAACTCATCAGGCAGGAGCATCACACTCAGCACAACGTTCAAACATGTCCAGTTAGGATGACAAGGAACACATTAACCTACAAATACAAATCACGACTAATAGACTTGACCACCTTCGTGCAAAAGGCACAAATACATTTATTTCCTCCAACAGTGTGTTTAGGTTGACTGTGTTTACATGTAGTCAAATTTACACTTTAAAGCAAAACTAAATAATTTTTCCTTTTAAATTGCTGTAATTAGTGCTGGGCGATATAACGATCCATATCGTGGGGACGATAGAAAAGTGTCTATCGTGATATATTTTCTTCTGTCGTTTCTATCATAATTGTATCAATGATTCATGTAAATATTTCATAACGTAGGCTACGACGAATGTATTAGTGTTGTCACT
>NC_051433.1:29793598-29800828 GCF_001649575.2 Kryptolebias marmoratus | reverse complement strand
AGAATATTTAACAATCCAAAAAGTGCAAACAAACAAGTTGTAAAAGAGCCGGGAAAGTTGTGAAAAGTGAAACTATAGCCGGCCGAAGATAATGGAGTCTGTTGTCATTTGATACTGTTACGTCTAACAGGTACATATATGTTGCTGCACTAAAATGCAGCAGATCTCATTTGTGAAAGTTCTTAAAGCTTAAGATGAATATTAATAGAAAAATAAACACATGAATTCCCTCAACACTTGGTATGGGATGTAAAAGAGGACATCAGGTTATTGGGTCACTGTAGTAATCAGTTTGTTAGATCGTCAATAGGCAGCTCAATGAACATGTTACTAATAAAGCCTGAGGGGTGGAGTCACATCCTCTGCTTGGTTTTACAGCCATGTTTGGGATTTGGACCATTTGGGTCATTAAACATCAGTTATTGAATGAATATTTGTTCTGAGCATTAGGTTTAGGACAGAACAACACTGACTCCTGACTCGATGAAGCAAGAATACAAGTCTGCTGCAAAAACCAGTAATCCTTGAAAGAATGCATCGCCTGCCACCTTCCTTCAGGCCGAGTTTTAAACTAAGGTCATCGATCCAATTTTTGTGTTTGACAAGATTAGTTTGTTGTGGCAGCCATCTTGAATTGCACTGACTCCTTAAGTTAATCAGTTGTAGATGTTCATTCAGTGATTACTTTCTGAAAGTTTCAATAAAATCCCTTCAGTGCTTCGTGAAATAATGGTAATAATGGTAAATACAAACACACACATCAACACAAGCAAATAAAAAACATTTAACATTGGGTGATAATTAACTAAAATTATTGTAAAAATAGGAAAAAATAGAGTAATCTGCAGAGAATGCTTTATTACCTTGTTATGATTACTTAATGTCTTTAAAATTTGTTTTCATTCAAGTTCTTAATTATCAGCCATAAATTATTTTATGACACAATAAATATATTTAAGGTCTGAGTGGTAACCTCAACATATTGTCTGACAATAAATCATCAGCTGTCAAATAAGAACAAACTGTTAAAATGATGTTTATGTTAGGTAACATTTAATAAGCATATAGAATTAAAGATAAATTAAAGGTTTAGATCAAAATCCTGATCCAAACACAGTGAGTTCAGCTTTTCCAGATGCCAAGTTCATTTATAGCAAGATTAAAGCTTGTGAGGTGGAGTGAGGGGGAGCAAAAGAAAATATTTAAGCTCTTCATTAGAAACACAATGTCTCATTTATGAAGGCCGCCCCAAGGATCACCGATAAACAAAGAAGGCCAGTATGTTTTTAAGACCATCACTTCTTTCATATAAAAAAGATTTTCTGACAGTAAATGTACTGTGAAACAAAATAATCAGTATGGTTCTGTTCTTTTTTTTCCAAACAGGATTACAGCATAGTGAGTAAGAAGTGCAACCAAAATAATGTCTAAATGAAAGCCTTGTAAGTCCAGCCCAGTCTGGGTCACGGCGCCACTGCTCAGCGGCAAACCTCACCTTCAAACACGGCGGGATAATGGGCTTTATGACCAACAGGGAGTGATTTAAACTGTTCATTAAATCATATTTGTCCTGCTGTTAATATGGCAGAGTAAACGTCTCAACATACCATTAATAGAAAATAAAAGTAAAATATTTATGTGTGTATTTATCTCAAACGGTTACTGTACGGACGTCAGAGTTCAGTTCAGTCCATTCCAGGTGATCAGCTCTTCCATGATGAAAACATGTTTTATTAGTTTTGCTAATTGCCTCAACAGAAAAGGACCAGAGGAAGATCCTCTTTAAAGCAGGAACGGTAAAGTTCAGATAAAATGAGCTGTTTGTTTCAAATCAGCTCATTTCCCACTGAATCACGGCAGCAGTGGAGAGCAACAGGTGGATGTACGGAAAGCCAAAAGGGTCATAATTCATGCGCTATAAACTGTCCTCTGGTACCTCATAAACACGTTAAGAACAAGGTGTTTAATAAGCGTCACATTAACACTCAGTTAGCTGAGAAGCTGTGAGTGTTTAATATTTGATTTATTTAGTATTTTTACTCAGTTCTGTATTATCTTCAGCAACAAGCTATGTACTGATCAGTTAAAATATATTACAGTACCTTTTTAAATTTTTACCTTCATACAAGAATCACTTATTTGCAAAAGGAAGAGCTGTTTCTTGTGAGGAACTTTATTTTTCATTTTTATCTCACTGGGCTGTGAATAGTGCCTAGGTATGACGTGGAGGGATGTGGGCAACAAAGAAATGTACACGCCCAAGAATACAGTGTTGCAAGCTGTGCACATGATTTTTAAAACCTGGTCATTCAAATGAGGAAACATGGCTTGCTGATTACTTGCTGAACTCAAATTGTTGCTGTACTTTTGTTAAAATTTGTTAGCATTTATGTAATTTTAAACAATTTATTACTGAACTGTTGAAAATGTTATGCATCTAACATATGATAAAAACACTTCTTAGGTGAAAAATTGTTGTGATAAAAGATGAGATTCAGAAAAGTAAACTTGTGGAAAACGTGGAATTTGAAAGGGTTCTCTGCTTGCAGCAGAAGGTAAAGATCTGCATCATCAGCTCCTCTGTCTGTAATCTGTCTTCCCCGTGTTGTCTGACAGTCAGATAGAGGTTTCACTCAAACATGAAATATTACATTACACTTATTTGGTTGTGTCCTTGTCTGCACTCTGAGGAAATCTCCATCAGGATCAGATTCTCTTTTCTTTTCATTTATCCTGTCCTCGACATGTGACTTCTCCTCTTAACTCAGGGTTAGGCTGTTCCCACATGTAAACAACTTTATTTGTTGGTATAGTTACCCCTCCTAACTGATCACTTCTGCCTGGCTGTACTGTGGAATCCATCAGAGCTGAATCTCATGCCACAGACAGTGGAGGATTGTGGGTCCAACCAACACAAAAGGACTTACACACATTGAAAAAGTTTACAGTGTGCTGTTCCCCGAGGTTCGGCTACAAGGCACAAAAATATCAGCGCTTAACAGAAACTGACTCACTCCAAAACTCAGGCAAAGGGAAATAATACGGCCAGAGCAGCAAGCACAGCTCATTTAAAAAGCAATACTCTGAATGAAAGCTGTCCCAGTCAGGATTTATTCCCCCCCCTCCCCCCAATACTGATCCAGGTCATCCAAAAAGGCAGCCAATACGGAGTCTGTATTTGATGCTGTCATTTTCAGCACAGTTAAATTCAATAAAGTTATTCAAACTAATGCTGTACAAGAGCTTCACATCATAGGAACTGATCGTTGAAGGGGTAGTTTAGGTTTCTTTAGTGTGGAGTACATATGAACAGTCACTATCTTACCTGCAGAGTGATGTTTTCATGCAGGGGTGGGTGATTTAAAGCCTAAAGTTACCCTGAGGGGGGGCTCAAACAGGACAAACTTCTGCTGCCTAAAACAACTCAAACCGCAAAGCTGTCAGTGCAGTTACAGATGGTTTATTGTGAGTTCTTACACCACAACATTGTTGCATCAGATCACGAAGTTATTTATACTGAAGACCTGTTTGTGTTGGAGCTGAACCCACAGTCCAGTGCAACATATTCTGCATGAGACATGAGACATGAGACATGCAGAATGATTCAGTCTCTCTGAATTCTGAGCGTTTATGACTAGCGAGCCGTACAGCCACGTTTTGAGCAGACGATTTAGGAAAATCTTGGCCTGTTTTGTGTGCTTGGCTTGTAAAACTGCATTCTAGGTCATGCAGGGTTTCCCCCAGAAAAGAGGCTCAGCCTGGTGGTAGGTGGCCGTTCACCAGCCGATCACCAGCCGTTCGCCGGCCGATCGCAGGCCGATCGCAGGCCGATCGCAGGCCGATCGCAGGCCGACCGTGATTTAGTAAAAAAAAAAAAAAAGATTAAAGTTGACAGGAAAGTTGAAAATATGGCTATTTATTGTGTGATATTGTAAGATATTTGTGTCAAATATTTACACAACTACAGTTTTACAACTACACACAACAACTCGCATGGGGAGGTAGATAAAGGGAGCGGTTTTGGGGGAGCAGGTGGAAAAAAAAAACGTATAAAAAATGACGTATTTATAATAAACAAGCGGAGCTTAGCCTGCCAGGCTTATAATACACTGGGGGAAACCCTGGTCATGCACATTATTTACCAGCTCACCTCTGCTCCCCACCATGGACCACTTCGTACCCACTTTGGCAGTCACCCTAATGTTCATGGTTTAACCTACTGGAGTACATTTTGGAAAGTAAGAGATTTGGACCAGTGGTTTATAAATGTTATTTACAAAACAAATTTGAAAAGTGTTTTTGCTTATGCCCATTCTTGTCACTTGTCTCTTGCACTCTAGAAGTATGGAAACTAAACTGGGACAGTTTTAAAACTCCCTCAGAAATGAGATACTGGCTTAACTATCTTCTACAAAAGTGATGTAAAATCACAACGTTTACTTGAACAGCTGTAACATTTTAGAGGTTTAAGTTACTTTAGACGGCAGAAATTCACACCTAAATGTGTCTTTGTCTGACAATAAGATTTCTCTTTGATTCTCCAAACTGAGATCGTTCCGACTGCTGTTTGCTGCAGGTTGGATATTAACTGATCGAGTGCGCCACACAACCCCACTTTTTTTTAGAATCAACATTTCACTTCGTCTGTAAGAGATCATGAAGACCAAGCAGTATTCTATTCTTGTTTATTTTATTTGTTTTATTGTGTTTGTTTTCTTTTTTATTTAATTTTTTGGGGATGAGAATTTGAAATGTTGAAGGGTATTTAGTATTAAAACGACTTAATATTGAAATTCTAGTACTGAGGGTTTTCTTTAGTTTATAGCTCTACTATGGGCTAAAAATAATAAGTCTCAAGTCTTTTTTGTGCATTCATCTTATTCATCTAAACACTAACGATTCTGTCATTGTGAAGCCCACCAGCAGCCGGTCCTGAACTTATACCTTTCCTACAATCATCAAACTCTCCCCTTTTCCTCGAGTAGGGAATCCCTCCCCCCAAAGCATTCAAATGGAGCTCTGGTGGGGGGGTGGGGGCGATTTAGAGGGTGCTGTCTTGAGAAAAAGGGCGTTTCTAGGGAAACTGAGTGTTCACTCTTCTCCAGCAGCTTTCATGGTTGCTACCAGGCAACATCCAACTGGCTGCATTTCAAAATGCTGCTTCTCATACTTTTCTACAGCAAGCTCCAAAAAACAACACAACCTACGGGGGGAAAAGACTATTAGTGTCACCAAGACAGACCACTGCCTCTCTTATCACTGCCTCTGGATGCATATCTGCCTGACGTCATGCAGATGAGATTTAGTTTCAGCCATGCCTCCAGATCCATTCATTTAAAATCACAGGATCAATGTGCAATCACAACAGTGCAATCCACAGAACAATTAAGCAAGCATTTCACAGCAGTTAGCATCCTCTAAACCTACCACCATATCTCTGTTTTTCAGGATGACTGCACACATAAAGTCACAAACTTTATTTAACGCAGTTTGGGAGCGGATCCTGAAATGTGGAAGACAAAACGTGCCAAACATTACCTGTGCAGCCACACCCACTCACCTGTGCTTCTTCTGAGGAGACAGAAGAACACCAGCTGTTTGTTACTGACAGGCAGGCAGATAAAGGGAGGAAAAAACTCTTCCATCCCCCCACAACCCCCCTGCCCTCTGGCTCTTTTTTCAGCCTCCTCCCAAACAAAAGAAACAAAGGAGGCAGGGCTACTTTCCCTACCCACCTTAACACCCCCACACCACACAAAGTTCACCAAGCACACACAGAGAAAAGATTTAAATTAGCACATGCAAAAACGTGGTAACGTTAGCTTAGCATTACCAGAAATTTCTGTGGATACACAGCAAAAAACTACAACAAAAAAGCATCTTTATTATTTTGTCTATTACTAATAGTTGTTCAGGAGGTAAAATATGCAAAGTAAAAGAACAAGCTAAACCCTGATCTTAAACCTAAATAGTAATTTAGCATAAAACTTGTTTTTTATTACAGGCAAACTCAGATAAAACTGGAAGGCAAAACCAAAAGTCTGGTGTAGCGTATGAAAGCTGAGTCTGCACAGTAAGGTGGAGAAAGTTCTTCACTGCAAAGATTTAAATCTTTTTATCCCATCATAAAACAGAGAAAGTCCACCTTCTTTAGCTCCTAAAGTTTGATTTTCAGGACATATTAAAAAGCCAAGCATGCACAGGGAGAACATGCAAACTCCACACATAAAGTCTTTAAAAAGAAAGCAACCAGACCTGAAAATGTTTCACTTCTCGTTCAGGGAGCTTTCTCAATTCAAAACTGGAGAGTGAGCTGAGCTATGAAAGTTCTCTGGATGGGAAGCGAAACGTTACAGTTACAGAATAAAAATCCAGTTGCTTTTTTTTGTTTGTTTGTTTTACTTTTTTGGTTTTGCCATGATATTCCACCATGTCATTATTAATTAAGCAAAACTGAAGCTAAAATGGAAAAGCTCCATCTTTACTGTTTCTACAAGATTTAAGAGGGTCAGTATCAGCCTAGAGATGATGATCAGATGTATCTGTAAAATCATCATCAGTGTGAGCACCTTTTAGCAGTTTGCTGCTCTGACGCATACAGGTGTGTGTTAACACAACACCAAGGCAGAAAGACTGAGAGAAGCACCTGCTGCTGCCTTCAATCCAGGAAGGGTTAAAGGTCATTTTCAAACTATTTGGACTCCATGATTCTAAAGTAACTTTTACCTGTTAAATGTTATTTGCTGGCTTCCTTAGATAGATAACTTTTACTAATTGGCTTTTTGTACAATATGTGCCTGTTTTTGTACAGGGCACTGAGACGACTTGTTTTCTGACTTGGCGGTTTATAAATAAACTGAACTAAGCTGAATTGAATTGCATGAAAAGAAGATTATTCACATGTAGAAAACATTTATTAAAGCTGCCAATGTTTTCAGGAGTGGCCGTTTATCAAAATCACCCCAAGGTCAGACCATGCAATGTTCAGAGAAATTACAAAAAGCTCAAGAGTTCCATCTCAGACTCTACAAGCCTCAGTTAGGATAAAGGTTAAAGGTCATGACAGGAAGAACATGGCAGCATAACTAAAGTTTGTAAAGTTTCATCTGAATGAACCACAAAACTCCTGGAACAATGTCCTTTGGACAGATGAGACCAAAGTAGAGATATTTACCCATAATGCACAGCAGTATGTCATAACACATTGGTACAAACATCCTCAGTTCTTTT
>NC_051433.1:29778358-29793498 GCF_001649575.2 Kryptolebias marmoratus | reverse complement strand
AAAGTAAAGAATCAAGGTGCTGCAATGGTCCAGTCAAAGTCCAGAACCTCAACCTGATTGAAATGCTGTGGTGGGACCTTAAGAAAGCTGAGCAGAAACTAATGTCTGCAAACCTCAATGAACTGAAGCAATGTTGGAAAGAAGAATGGGCCAAAATTCCTTCACAAGCATGTGAGAGGCTGATAAAGTTAGACAACAAACTACTACTCAGATTTTTCTGCTATATTAAAACTTAGTAAAGATCAGATTGTTTCCTCTTATCTAAAACACTAGAACTAGAGGGTGGACTTTCTTTTTCCCATGACTGTATGTAAACAAGGTATTTACATTTAGACACTCCAAAACCCCAATATATTTTTTCAAAGGTCACAATAAGTTCATAAAAACAAGAAGAAAAGGGTGAGAGAGTTTCTGTTGGCTCATTGCTCAGGTGCCGGTTTCACTTTCTCAAACTGTCTTTGTAAATTTAGCTAAAAACAACTGTAGCCACCAGTGTATAAAACTAGATATAGTTTAAACTGAGGTTTATCAGTTATGTTAATACTGCCCAACATGCTTTTGGAGTGGTATCACACACAGTAAATATTAGCATCATTCAAATATATGCAGATGATACTGTCATTTATATACATGGTGTTACGTCCCCTGCAGGGCTCCTGGTGATTGATCATGTTATTTATCGGATTAGTGAAGAGGATCAAGTCACAGAAAAGGGCACCATTGCATATTCATGGTATTTAAACATCTTGGTGTAGAATTGGATGCACAGGCATCAAACTGTTATCATATTTGTATTAATAGGACCAGAGACGACTGACTGCAGTCCAACTGGTTTCTAACTAACAGGCCAAAGCAGTCATCTAAAAGTTATCTATCTATATAAAAAAAGAGGCAAACAAAAAAAATATATACATGTTCTTTAGTCTTTAAACGTCTGTATCAAAGAAACATTTATTCTGACTGCTTGGGGGAAAATATTATTAGCCTTCAAATGAAGGAAAACATAAATCAAACATGTGAACAATCATTCTGTAACAGCTTTCAATTTCCTTTCTGTATGACATTGATTTGTGCTTTGGGTTAATTTTCTCTGAACTGGAAAGAACTGAAAGTCAATACAGGACGTCTGATAGACAAAGTATATCACCAATTTATACATTATGTGAACAAATAAAGAAATAAGTAATAAAACGAAGAAAGAGGACTTAAGGACCTTTTATTACCACAAGACAAAACTGTTAAATATACAGTAAATTGCATTTAACAATTTGAATTTTGAGTAATTTTATTGTATTTGATTTTATGTTTGTAATCCTTGTGTTTAGTTTGTTCCTTGTTTTTCTGTTAATATGTTCTTGTATTTGGTTTCATGTTGTTGTGTTCTATGCCTTGTTGTTGCTCATCTTTCTATACGTCATCAGTTTCCTCATGTGTTTCCTGTACCACCTGCCCTCAGCTCAGTTTTTCAGTCAGCCTGCCTCACCCATCTTCACATGTCGCCAGTTTGTAACCAGTCACCTGTGTTCCCTTTTTAGTCACCCTTCGTCCATAAAACCTGTCTTTCGTCACTCTGGTTCACTGCATTTGGATGTCTCTGTTTGTTCATGTCCTGGTCGTGTCCTGCTCCGCCTGCCTCTATGTAAGGGTTTGTTTTGGTAAATAAATCAGTTTGTTCATTTCGTGTTGAATCTACATTCTGGGTTCGCCCTGCTGACCCATTACATTTAACACTCCCATTTTTAATGATTTTACATGGAAAAATATATAAAAAGCATTATAGCTGCAATAGATCATCATGTAATTTGGGTAAATAGTTCACATATTTACTGTCACAGCACGGCAATGCAACAGTTAACGCTGCTGCAGCATCGCAGGGTCACAGTTCACCTCCTGGCCTTTCTGTGTGAGGTTTACATGTTCTCCCCGTGCAGGCAGAGACCATAAACATGTACGGTTCATTGGTAACTCTAAATTATCTCTGGGTGTGAGTGAGAGTGGGAATGGTTGTCTCATTTGTCTCTATGTGTCCCTGTGATGGACTTGCAACCTGTCCAGGGTGTCCTCTGCTTCCCACACAATGTCAGCTGAAGACAGGAACCAGCTGCCCCACGACCCAGAAAGAAATGGGTAAAAAAAAAAGGTTGGATAATCCATGATTTCACAGCACCTTTTAACCTAGGTTCAGCAAAGGATTTTACAACAGGGATGTCCGAGGCCAGTTTCAGGTATTGAATCGGGGACCTGATCAAAGCTTTTCCGTTGATCGATATCAGAGTAGCTGACCACACTCTGCTTCTGATCAGACTGTTGACCTTCTGACGATGGTTTTACAGCAGTCATGTCATGCTTTAAAACACTGACATGTAACGTGCCCACCCGTCTGTGGTATAAAAGTCTTTTAAAACAAAATGAGAGCACTTTAATAGCTACTTGTACCATTTGCAATTTGGGTACTCCTCATGGTGGAAGTGACATAGCTGTGTTCAATCCCACTCATTTAATGAGACATTAAAAATCCTAATCGTCAGATGAGGACACAGCGTTCACTCAGCTACCTCCTAAAGCAACACTTGAGAGCAGTGGTTCTCAAACCTTTACTTTACAATCCACAAAATAAAAGGAGCAAAAGTTGTGACCCCAACTACTGCTGGATAAAGTAAACAAAATGTTTAACAAAGAGTCTTGTCAACCACTATATTATTTTATATTCGTTTATGACTACTGTTTTTATTTCTTTGTACCAGTTAAGGATAACTATGTTATTGGCAATCATGTTTTAAATAAATATGATTTCTGTAGATCTTCTGAACCCTCTATTTGGTGTTTCATGACCCACAGTTGGGCTCCTGACCCTGACTTTGAGAACTTTGTTAGAAACTTGAAAAGAAGAGACAAGTATCCACAGAACAGGTGATTAAATTTATCTCTGAATGACCAACTCATCGCTGTGGTGGACAAAATTGGTTTTTTGTCTCCTTTTGGAGCCACGGTACTTCCTTCCTTCCAGACACAACATACATCTAAAGGTTTTCTGCAATGTAGACCTACTGAGGCTTCAAACGCATGATGGCACTGATTTTAATAACTTTAACATATTTATGGTTTGTAATCTGCAAGACTGTGCTGTTAAAATATGCTAAAAATGCCAGTATCAGCTGATCCTTAACCCTAAATGACTCAGATTTGTAACACAGAAAAAATGTCTTAATATCTTCAGTGTTTATTTATATATATATAATTCTGTACTAACTGAAATCCTGTTGTGTACAGATTTATTCTGAATCCCACCGTGTAATATCTAATGATTCTCAGCTGCTTACAGAAGGATTTCAGTCAGACTGCAAACACATTTGTTTACCTAAACAGAAAACATGATGACAGCGTTGTCCTGATATTTACAGGTTACACATCAACACGACATGGTCCACTGTCATCTGCTCATCTTTCTGCACATGTTCATTTTCAGAAGGCAGACACAAAGCCCAGAGACCATCAGAGTGTCTTGTTACCTGATCCAATAACATCTGCACTTGTTTCTACTGAAGGCACCAACTGACAGTCGTTTGCATTCAGGTCATTTGTTTGCGGGAAGCAGGGTCACAGTAAAAGCTTTACAAACTGGGTGTCCTCTGGAGTTCCTGCAGCTGCCAGACACAAACAGGAGCAGCCCACACCTACTGTCCTTTACCAGGAGATCTTCAGCACCTTCACAGTGACATGTTGGATGGTGAACTTTCATTCTCCCAGTCTGACATCTTTTAAAGTTTTAAGTTTATTCCTACAAATAAAGCTCTGATGGATTCACCAAAAGATGACAAAAACAAAAGACACCAAATTCACAAAATGCTGTCCTACTGCTGTGGTTAGGTCCTGTGCAAAAGTTTTAAACCACGCCTCATTTCTTCATGATCTCCTTCCAACTCCTAAGAGTTAAAAACCAAACAACTGCAGTAGGGCTGCCACAAAGACCTCATCGATTACATAAATTTGTTGACAGAATTTTCTTGAACTTATCTTTTATTTCCTTAAACCTTTCAGCTGTTTTTCTCCACGCCACTAGTAATCATTGCGTACATCCAGTCGTCTCCATCTGAGCTACAGCTTCACTGTATTATCTGCCAGGATGAAACAAGTCATGGCTTCAACAGCGTTTAACAAACAGGGCTAAGCTTTCAGAGCCACATGGGGTCTAAAATACTTGAGCACTTGAAGCTAGCTGACAATAAAACGATGTTTGGACGTTTCCTCGGCTTACAGCAGCAGCACAACAAGACACTGCACAGACAGAGACAGACGGGCTGTGAGGAGCTGGCAGGAAGAACTAAATCTCTCTACGGGTTTTAAAGTTGGAAATGACTGTGTGAAGTCAGACAGGTTGTTTTCAGGGAATAAATGTTTGAGGAAACTTTGAGATAAAAATCTTGGCCCAATTGCAGCAGGAAAATGATCCACGTTCTAGATTTCGTTTTGGTCGCACACAGTCACCACTGAACACCTAACAGCAAGATTTGAACATGTGCCACTCTGTCTCCAACACTCCTCGTAGCACAGAAAATTCAATTCAATTCAAAAATACTTTATTAATCCCAAAGGGAAATTAAATGTTGACGTAGCTCATTATAGATGGTGATGGCTGTGGGCAGGAAAGATCTCCTCCGTTTTACAGCTAATCTGAAGAAGCCTTTGACTAAAGAGACTCTGTTTTCTGATGACTCATGAGGAGGATGGTCAGGGTTGTCCATGATTTCCTAGATTTTATGCAAAATCCTTCTTTGCATCATCATCAAACCGACTGTTTCCTTCCTGACAAGACTTTCTACCAACATTCAGAACTTCTAGTACGTGGTGGTCAATTTTTTTATTGTTATTGTATTTTTTGGCAATGAAATAACATACATTTCTGCAAGCTGTGTGATTTTCAAAAATTGGCCGTGCAAAGCCCGGTGTCACGGCTCACTGGCTGAAAGCACAGATGCAGGTCAGCCATACAATCTAATATCATCGTGCCTTGGTGGTAAGTTCTGTTTTTTTTTAAATTTGCATCAACATCAGAGCATGACTCCACAACATATGGTTTAATTGTCCATCAGCACATTAAACAAATGCCACTAAATTCACACCCTGAACACACAAGTCCTCACTTTAATGAAGGCAAATTTTGATGGAAAAAAGAACTATTCAAAACTAAAAAGTTCTCCTTTAATCTGTCTAACCAAAACTAAACCGTTGACTTCCTTAATTAGCTGTGAGCATTAACTCAGTTAAATACTGACCCAGTCCCTAGGATCCCAGTTCATCACTGAGCCAAACAAAAACAATACAATCCTGTATTCTTTGTTAAAGGCCCTGAATGTTTCGAAGCAGACAATCTGTGTGTGTGTGTGTGTGGAGGGGGGAGCAGTGGGGGGAGGGTTAATATATATGCCTCAGAGATTAGAAAGATTATGATATTAGTCTGGGGACAATCAAAGTGCTTATATGAAATGATTTCCGGTCTCAATGTACAAATTAAATGTTTCAGAAACATGGAAAATGCTTTGAAAGAAGCTCCATTAACAGGGCTACTGGGACATGCAGAAAGATTGGACACTTCTCCCACAACCGGAGCACAAGAGCGGGACTGAGGGAAGCACGCAGAGTGGGACCTCATGGTGTCAGACTGTCCAACGCTGCAGGGTTCTACTCTGAAAATGACAAGGAAAACAGTAGTCCTGGAACAACACAATGACTTATCCAAGGTTATCTCTACAGACTGTATAGTTCAACAACTGCTGCTCTTTTGGGAGGACCTGGAGGACCTGGAATCTGTGAACAGGGCTCTTGGCCCACTCCAGGACTTCACAGATACCCTCTCTGGTGAACGTTCTGGGAGCGGATCCTGTGTGAATCCTGCTCTTCATCCTCTGAACAGAGGAAGAGGACACCTTTCTGATCAAATCAAGATTCTAAAGTACCTGTAACAGAAACCTCAAGGAACGCAAGCCCTGCAGAACACCGTCACTTCACCAGACCCAAGGTTCTGAACACAACGGATCTCTGCAGAAGATACCCAGACCTTAAAGGAAGCAGTCACCTCAGAGCTAATAGGGAGAGAAACCACTGAGTTTACTTTACTTCTAATAACAGACTCCTACTTGTGCCACCAAAGGTGAGAGAGTGATAATGTCTGCATGTTCGTTTGTTTATCTGTTAGAAAGTCTCTCATGAATCAGTGAACTGATTTTAATGACACGTTCTGACTTTTGGTAGCAGTACACTGCATGATGTAGTCGAAATTTGCAAAACACAGCAAGAAAAAAAGAGGAAATGAGTGGAATTTTGGCCAAACTCATGAGAAAACCCAGCCTTATTTGGAGTTTCATAGCTCAGACATACTTCACAGTAGAAACATCCATCAAAGTTTAAAAGGGGGTCACAGAAACTTAGACTTTCCATGAATGAACTGGCACTTTGGTATTTTTTATGGCTTTTCCACAATTCACAGTTCACTATTTATGATATTTACAGCTTTTTCCACCTACTGTTCAACTGAAAGTTAATAATATCAAACTAACTTTTTAATTGTCTAAAATTTTAAAATCTTTTGCAAACAAACTCTTCTTATTCCCACAACTCTTTTAGGTACACATACAAGTTACACATCATAACGTAGGCCTTTTTGTCTCCTTTCACCCACTGGGTCTTTCGCTGCTACAGAAATTGCAGTTTTCTCTCAACCCCCCCACCAGAATGAAGACAGTACACAGAAAAGATCCACAGATTTCAACCGTAATTGCAAACTGTCTTTTTTACTTGTCAAACACAGTAGAGACATGAAAACTTGTGTGACCATGAGAGTCTTCTGTCGATCATTGTTCAAGAAGTTTTTTTATTTTTATAAGATCTGACTTATAGCTGTCTGCCTTGAATTTACTTGGCAGTCAGGGAGTGACAGACAGAGGTGTGTGGTTACCATGGTGACCATAATGAGCCTCTGGCAGCAGCTTTAACATTTCTTTTTATCTTGGTTGTCTTTACACTTCTAATACAGTTCAAACATCAAATTGGAGGCACTTTTTATTTAGATTATTACAAAGTTATGTTGGATATTTGGGCACCCTTCAACATTTCTTCAGTAAACCCTAAATTTACCATCAGGCCAGACTAATTTTACAAGTGATGTTTAAATTACTGTAACTCTGCTACCATTTGTGCTAGAGAGCTAATTCAAAAAGAAAACAAGCTTTGAACTAATATTAGTGTATCACGGTGGCACACAGCGTTTCGAGGTACTGCTGTCTAAACACAGGCAGAAAAATCATCTACACCTAGGTTTCACCATCTGAGCTCCACATTACCGTAAGTCCTCGACCTTTTTCAACGGCTCTTGAAGGATGAGACAACAAGATTTACATAACTTTACTGTACGTCACAGGAATTCACAGGTAGGAATTGATGCACACAGAGCAGAGACGGGAGGGTGTGGAGAGGTCAAATAGAAAAAAAAAAGAATTTTGAAACATTTGTTTTACTCTAAATTGAGAAATGATAGTGTTTGTCAAAGAAATCTCTGAGAGAGAAAGACAACCTTCTCTAGTTTGTCTGGAACAGATTTAATCCAGAGTAAATACTGAATTCTGTAAAAGCTGCCAAAAAACGATGGCAACTTTGTGAAAGCTAAGTTTCAGCTTTGTGTGAATTGTTTTATTTTTAATGATTGTTTTTTGTAACATTGCTTTCAATTGTCAATGTTTTTTTATTTTATTTACTCCGTTCACTGATCTCTATTATTATTACGCTATTCTACAGTTTTTATAGATTTTACCCTCAAAGTATACAGGTTTTTGTTATTATTATTAATTCAATTTACCTGCCTTACCTTTAGTTACTTTCCTTCAAGACAAATACATGGATGTCTTTTAGGATGGTTTCTGCTGACGAGGCTGAGAGGAGTCCCATTCAGAGTCGGAGTCGGTGACAGAGGTACGAGGCTGCTGGAGATGCTGTCCGCAGCCGCTCACCACCATGCTGCCACTGGGCCCTGATGTGGTCCCTCCAAAAGGCAAACAAGGCCACCAAACGAAGGGGCACTCAGTGCAAAAGGAACCTTCCCTGGCAGTGTGAGCAGGGCAACATGGGTCTCTGTTCCAAATGGCAGGAACATGGGCTCAACCTGGCCCGGGCTCAGGGACTTTCTATTGGGTGGTCCCACCCACGTTCAGCTCTGTTCTTAGAACCTACCCAGCCCAGGTTCTAAGTGAGTCAAGTCGAGCTGAAGATTTGACATCAACCGATCACATTCCACCAATTGGACAGAGAGTGACGTCAATCAGGAGAGCATCTCCTTCACAGGAAACCCACCATTTTAAAGCCATGTAACCTCAGTATTCACATTTCTTATTGACCTTTTTAAATAATATATCCATTAAAATGGTAACATGTAAATGTTTCTGTGCTTTTTGGCTGACGACAGAACTCAGATGGAGCTAGACCAAATGGAGTCTTTACAGGCTCCAATTGGTGGAGGGAAGGTGGCCTCGACTCGACCATGGCATTTTTAGGAACCATGGCAGAGAACGATAGGTGTTTTGTGACTCTATTTCACCTATTTACCCATTGGTGGTAAGTTTCAGGCAGTCACGCTACAACAACCTGCTCACAACCAGGCGGCAATCAGTTCTGTGGAAAACTACCAAGACCACGTAGAACCAAGTGGGGTTGAATTAAAACGTCTTATCTACCACTCACAGCCCCAAAGACGCCTGGAAATGTGTAATTTCCAGTCCATGTTGTCTTACATTGTGTTCAAGTCGACTTTCAGTTTCTACTTAATTAAAACCTGAAAGATCGAAGTCTGTTTTAACACACAGTCATGTAAAATGACTGCCAGACTTTAAAAGCTGAGGTTAAATTAAAAAAAAAGGGCTAAATCAATCCCTAACAGCGTGATTTCTGACCCTGGGCATGACTGTTCTTCTACTGGTCCCACTCCTGAGGTGCAGCGGGCTCGTCTTCTCTGCAGCGACCCCTGCTGGTCGGAAGCACTGCCGCTACAGGGGCGCGCGGCGTGACGTCACAATGCGCTCGTGAAAATGACCAACCGAAGTTTGACCTGCGCGTTACTTTCTTTGCTCCTACCGTGTGCACGGGAATTCCTCCAGAATATAACAAATATAGTGATTAACTAAGTGCTGCTTCTGTCCGACAGAAAAAAGTAGGTGATGGCGAGCCGGCAGGTTTTACTCTGAGCTGTGTTCACTCACCTTACACCGCCTACTGTCTCCTTCCAGGTGAGGCGAAGCTCCTTCACAGGATTCCGTTCATCCACCTTATTCCCCGAGGTGAAACATAAATCCCGTCGTTCAGTCAGTCCTGACCTGCCGAAATCAAACTTTCTGTACTTTGAACATCCAGCCGCTTGTTCAAAAAAATAACAAATAAAATCAAACACACTTTTAGCGCTCCATGCAGTCTCAGTTTGAAAAACAAGCCAAGTTTAGTATTGTTTTAACTCCGCGGGACAGCGTAGACCCCCACATGTAGCCGGTGAGTCCTGCAGTCTGAGACCCAGCTCTCCACCGGCGTCAAAAGGGGGCGGGGCAAAGGGACCGTGCTGCTTTCAGGTGCCCCTCGGATTCTTCAGAACCGCGCTGGAAAGCAGGCGCTCTGCGGAGAAATGTAACGTGCCCATTTGGATGTTTAACGCTGTGTGGTTGCAAGTATGAAAACTAACGAAGCAGACCGAAAACACAACTTGGAGGCACTTTAAGCCAAAAACATTTGCCTGCCAGACAAATCCAGATTTACTCCATCTTATTTAGATATGTCCAAAATGTTGAAAACAAAACAACTGAACTACAAGACAAATCGCTGCCCATTTGGAGAGCTTTATCAATCATTATCATTATATTTGGATATAAAAAGTAACTTACTAATTTGTCTTAAATTTTCAGTAAACATTTACTAACCATAGTGATGCCAACTTTCAGAAACAGAAATAAGAAACACTGTCTGGACAGGTGGCGCAGGAGGAGAGGGACTTTTTGATTTTATTAGATAATATTTTCTAATTTCTATCAGGGAAAATGTAACAACTGAGCATTTACCAGACAAACACATACAAGCTCATGTTGGAAGAGTAAAACGTTTGTCATCACTGTGACGCTGAGTGAACCAAACCAGTTTGAGGAATTAGGTCAGATGGCACACTATTTAAAGTTTCTAACCCAATTATTCAGATGTAATTATTATGGATTAGTTTTGTAGCTTTGTTTTTTTAATCAAACTGGAGTCTCCTGAAGCTAGAGCTTCACAATTGTCAAATAATCTGTAAATAATAAAATAGGTGTGTATGTGTGTGGTGGGGGACAAATATAAAGTTACACATCAGTTTGACTAAAGTGAAAAGAAAAAGCAACACAGAACATTCATAACTAAGATTCTTTAGAATGAGTCAGAATGTAGCACAAGGCCCACTCTGCATTTAATTATGGAACAAACACATCCGTTATCACCCGTGTGTGTTTGTTTGTCTGTATTTTACAAAGTATCTCACCATCCAGTGGACAAATTTGAATACAACTTTCAGAAAGTAATCATTAAATGTACATCTACAACTGATTAACTTTGAACTCAACCTAATCCAAGATGGCTGCCACAACTAAGGAACCTTAGCGAACACAAAGATGGCGATAAGTCAATTTTAGAGATGCTGAGCAGAGATTTAGTGACTTAGTAGCTGAGCATCATCTCCAACACACTCTGAGCACAAACTGATGACAAGACCTGTTTTTAACAGTTTCCCATTATATATTATAGTCAACTCTACTTGTCTGTTAGCATAATATTTCTTTCACCACTGGATAGAGTTTAATTTATTTTTATTTTTTAGGTTTTACACCAAACTGAGAGAAGTTGGGGACTGGTCAAAGAGACAGTTTGGTGTGATTTTCTGGTAAAAAAAAGAAAGCTGTATTCATAGCAGGGTGATGTGGAAAAGTATAAAAGTAGAGTGTGAATGAGTGAGCCTGTCTGTCAGGAGCAACACACTGCATTCACATCCCTGTGAAAAACACTGAGCCATTCATCAGCCAGCGCCACACACACACACACACACAGAGCTGGGGGTGGAGGGTCAGGAGGCTGGTTTGGGGTTGGATGGCTGGGGGAGGTGTGGGGCAGAGGGCAACCTTCCTCTGTGTTCACTATGAAATCCTCTCAAACAGGGACAGACTCGAGGCTCAGCTCAGATGGGTTTTAACACACTGCCCATGGAAATAAAAAGATAAACCTCACTTCACTGATGATTAATGTCTGATCACTTAGGAGAGATAAAATGTTCACGTTTTACGACAGTTGTGCTTTCAGAACAGCATCAGATGAACTGACAGGTTAACCACCAATTAGTGAGGATTTTTTAAATATAAATATACAGTGACAATTTCTCCCCCAAAATTGTGACATTATGTAAAATGTCGATCAAAACAAAAAAAATTTCATAAACTTAAACTTATTGTATTTTATTCACAATGAAACTTTGTAAACATCAAATGCTGAAACTTAAAACAAATTGCACCAGTTTCTGGGGGAGAAATTTTTTTTTAAATTTATTTAAAAAGTTGTTCCAGTTCCATGTTTCCTCTGTGCAGCATCCCTGACATCAGTCTTCTGACATCAGTGTGTGAACATGGAGGAAGCAGGAGAGCAGCTGCTGGAGGGGATGATGGAGGATTCTAGCTGCTCAACAGTCCTGCCTCCTCTTTGCTGGATTGTATATGATCTTCTAAAACCTTTTTACTTGTTGTGTGAATGCTATTAAGCAAGTAAATTCTTTTCTGCTGTTTTAATGTCTTTTCAGCTGTTTTTAAGGTTTTTTCCTGCTGTCTTAAGGAATTGTTTTAAGGTGTTAGGATTTGTTTCGCTGTTTTTAGGTTCTGTTCTGCTTTTTGGGATGTTTTCAAGGTTCTTTCAGCTATTTTTCAGGATTCTTGTGCTGTTTCAAGGATTGTTCTGCAATTTTAAGGATCATTCTGCTATTTTTAAGCATTGTTCTGCAGTTTTAAGGGTTTGTTTCGCCTAGTTTCAGCTTCTTCAGCAGCTTTCAGTCAAATCATTCTGCAAAAAAAGCATTCACACTGCATTTTCGCAGGAAATGCAATTCCTCTAGTTTTGCATTCATGATGCCTTTCCAGTGTAAGCTGCCCGATACTATCAGACAGGAAGCACTGATAACAGACTGGATAGTCCTTCTTATTTTTAGTACGGAGGTACGGCATCTGAGGTTTCCAGAAATTAAAAATATATATATTAATTTGCCTGCCCACAGAACAGTTTTCCTCTTTGTCTCAGTCCATTTTAAATGAGCTTTGGTCCAGAGAAGACAGGAGTGTTTCTGGCTTCTTCTTTGCCTGATAGAGCTTTAAGCAGCCTTAGTGGACAGCTCAGTGAGCTGTGTTTACAGACAATGATTTGTTGAAGTGTTCCTGAGGCCATGCAGGGACGTCCAGAACAGAATCAGACTGTTTTTAATGCAGTGGCCCCTGAGGGCCCCAAGATCATGGTTATCAATACTGACTTTCAGTCTTGTCATCTGAGCTCAGAGGATTCTCCAGATCTTTGAAATATTTTGATGATATTATGAATTGTACATGCTGGGATATTCAAAGTCTTCTCAATTTTCTGTTGAGGAACATTATTGTGAAATTATTACCATTATTTTATTTTTTATTTATTTTTGCAGACTGGTGAACCTCTGCCCATCTTTACTTATAAGAGATTCAGCCTCTAAAATGTTTGTTTCTTACCCAGTCCTCTGACTGACCTGCTGTCCATTAACCTTACAAAATGCTCCTCCAGCTGTTTTTGTAGTGAGTTGAGTTTCACACAGTCAAGGGTGACAACATTAGCCTTTTTAGAGCCATGTGATAATAAAACCTGTAATTGGGATGTGATAAGAATGCAAATTTAAAGCTGCTTGAAGATATTTAGACAAATATTTGAATGTTTTTTTTAAACAGTTTAAAGACAAAAAGGCACATTTTTTATTGATAGATATCCACAGTAAATGTAGTTATTATGGTTGGTCAGCATATACAGTTTAATTGGTTTGTGTGATTCCAGTTATTTATTTCTGTATTTATTTTTGTTACTGAACACATCTTGTCATTTAATGTTTTCACATATTGTATACATAAATTGTTGCGTTCTTTTTGTATTTATTTTGTGATTTATTTATAATCATCTGGATATGAGTCTCAGATTCAAAGTTGCTCCACCTTGTTGCTGTTTTTATTACAGTGTTGACAGTTTCAACTCTCTCTGTGAACTTTGACCTTCATCAGGTGTTTGAGAAAGTTCACTCAGTCTGACACCTGCTGGCTCTTTGCTGTAACTACAGTGGGTTCAAGTAGAATTTGTGTGTTCTGGTCCCTCAGCTGAACTGAACACACTTTAAAATGAAATACTTTTACTTTACGTTTTGTTCCAAACCCAGCACTTTTAAAAAACCAGGCAACTTCATTAACCATGTCTCAGTAACATACTAATTATATTAATTATTGACTGCTGCCAAGAGGTGAAAGTGGACAATAATGTTTTTGTCTGTGAGCGTTGCGTTTATTTGTGTGTCTGTTAGCAAAATATCTCATGAACTAGAGAACAACTTTTATTAAAACTTGCAGAAAATAATCATTGGATGCACATCAAAGCTTTTCCTATTGTACACCAGTGGCATTCATGAAGTGTCTAAAGTGTTACAACTCATCTGTTTGCAGATGATACAAACTTGGTTTGTTCTGGGAATGATTTAAATAAACTGAAATAAAACAAAATGCATGATTTTTGGTAACCGAAAAAAAGATGATTCTATTATGTCCGTGGACATTATAGACGATAATCAAGTGGAACGAGTAAAGGAAGTTACATTTTTAGAGGTTGTTTTGGATCATAAACTCAACTGGAAAGCTCATATAAAATACATGAAACAAAAATTATGCAAAAGTATTGGAGTTCTAAATAAAGTAAAAAATGTTTTAGAACTATCAACACTCCAGACATTATATTACTCATTTGTTGTTCCATTTCTGACTTATTGTGTAGAGGTATGGGGCAACACATAAAACCAACACTAATCCATTGTTTGTGATACAAAAGAAAGCTGTGAGAATTTATGTAAAGTGCATGCAAGAGAATATACAAATAAACTGTTTATTTAATCAAATATCTTGAAATAAAGGGATTAGGTTAATTTAAAAATCCTATTAATTATGTCTAAAGCTAGAAAGAGATTTTTGCCAATTAATTTATTAAAGTTCTTTGTCTAAGAATTACAGAAGGAAGGTACAATTTCTAAAGTAAAACTGTGCGTACTACTTTAAAACAAATGAGTATTTCAGTGCATGGAGAAAAATGATGGAACAGTTTGGATGAGGAGTTAAAAAAGGCTCTTCTATAAATCAATTCAAAACACTTTATAAGAAAAAAATGATTCAGTCTTATAGACCTTTGGGTTGATAATGAGGAGATTGATGTATTGTTTGCAACTTATATAGATAATTTAATGTATACGGCCTTAATTTGTAACTTTTGAGAAAGGGGCAGGTTTATACAAGATTTTAGTTTTTCCTGAACCCTTTTCACTTGTTTATGTGAGTGTTGTAAGAGAATGTGTTTGAAAATTAATGATGAAATTTGTTAAATTGAATAAACTGATTGATTGATTGATTGATTGATTGATTGATTGATTGATTGATTGATTGATTGATTGATTGGTTGGTTGGTTGATTGATTGATTGACAACCACAACTGATGAACTTATGGAGTCAATGTGAATCAAGATGGCCACCACAGCCAATTGATCTAAAAACACAAACGTCTTTAAGTTGTCTATAGATGGTGAGCTAAAATTTTATATGGTAATAGCTGAGAGTCATTCACGTACACACCTACACTCTGAACGTCATATCTTTACTGTAGGGATCTGGAGTTTTAGCCCCGCCTTGGGGCGGCTCCTCCAGTTTCTTACTTTCACAGGTGATCCAGATTCGGGTTAATGAGGACTGCCAGTACTTAAGCCTCCAGTTGAGACCAGACCTTCGCTGGAGCATCGAACCTCCTGGGTTAGATTCGCAGCCACCGTTTCTAACCAAGTTCTGGTTAACTAT
>NC_051433.1:29766370-29778258 GCF_001649575.2 Kryptolebias marmoratus | reverse complement strand
GGATGGACGGATGGATGAATGGATGGATGGATGGACGGATGGATGGATGGATTATGATGAATGGTTTATGCCCTGAGAAAGACTTGAATGAATGGGTGCAACATGTCAGCATGAGAGCTGTGCAGAAGATGAAAATGAAACTGTCTTTAAACAAAAACCTGAAAGAAAATCTACATAGAAAAGGCCCTTTTTATCTTTTTTTTAACAATACATTTTCAAAGATGTTCTAATTGTTTGAACACACACATGCGCACAAGTTTTTATTTCTGTTCTATTCAGATATTCTGTTGACTTCCATTCATCTCTGAACCATGACAATAAGCCTAACTAATACCAGTACTTGATTAACCCCAATCCTAACCTAAACTCAGTTCTTTATCTCAAAACCTTAACTCAAAATTGATGTTAGGATCAAGCTTTGGACCCCATAAAAACCTGACAATGTACACACTAAAATTTGCTGAGTTTAAAACAACCCAGTTTGTAACTCAGCTCTGGGTCAAGTTTGGACCAAGTCTAGTGATGGGAACGGCAGCTGTTTTGAGTGAACTGAATCACTAGAATCCTTCAGTTCACACAGTTTATTAGTTAGTTAGTTAAGTTTATTTCTTTTGTGCCATACACCATAAAAGGTGCCCAGTCCCCATGAGCTTATGAGACAAACATATTTCAAAGATGCAGACAGAGACCAACATCAACGTCCCTCAAACAGAAAGTGTCCTCTTTTGAAGATGCCAGGCTTTTAAAACAAACTGAGCTAACTGAAAGACATAAAATTGAAATAAATACTGTAGTTTATCTTCATCACTCATCTAAAAAAATCCAGGTAAACATCAAGAACAATTAATTTCTGAGAGTCGTCTTCAAAGGACAATAAAATAAGAAATGCATTTCATTTAAATCACAGAGAACATTTTGGATCCTCCTCTGGGACTGAGTGAAATCGTCCAGTTTCTAAAGCTAGAGGCAAAGTACCAAAGCTAAGTTTATTCATGCAGTACAGGAATAAACAGCACCACTTCCAGCACAGTACTAAGCAAACAAATCACTCATCTGCAACAGTTCTCCGTTTCTAAGCATGAACGAATCAGCAGTTCGTTCACTGAACGAATCACTCCTCGGCAACAGTTCTCTGTTTCTAAGCATGAACGAATCAGCAGTTCGTTCACTGAACGAATCGCTCCTCGGCAACAGTTCTCTGTTTCTAAGCATGAACGAATCAGCAGTTCGTTCACTGAACGAATCACTCCTTGGTGGCAGTTCTCCGTTTCTGAGCATGAACGAATCAGCAGTTCGTTCACTGAACGAATCACTCCTCGGCACCAGCTTGTTGTTTCTGCCCTGCTGGGAGTCTCACTCGCTCTTCTTCTGTCTCCTCTCGTTACTTTATGTGTCCCCCATAATGGGGACAGGGCGTGTGTGTGTTTATTTTCATCAAGCTTGACTCAACATTAGCAGTTAGTTTGGACAAACGTATGGTGCTGCTAAAAGCCTGAGAGCAAATCCTTGCAAGGACAAAACCGTTAGAATCCCTCAGGGCAGAGTCAGACAGAGTTTCACTCACTGAGTGACACATGGAGTTTATTTGCAGTGAATGAATCTCAAGTCACATTCGCTCAGGAGCCAACAACAGTCCCTCCCTGACGGCACAGCGCACGCTGCTGTGTCATTTAGAATAACGTCATGAGTCACAGAATGAGGAAGTTCCACTCTCGCTGAACTGAACTAATTTTTTTTTTTAAATTTCTTTCTTCTTCATTTTTTTTTTCTCAACTGAAGTAAGTAAGGAACGAATCAGTGAATAAAGTGATTTGGTTCACTTCGTTTGTTTAAAGGAATCGTTCATGTACAACACAACACTAGAGCCTACCTTGGTAGTTTCAGCTCAGCAGCGTTGGGTTTTTAATTTGATCAGCATACCTGGTTAAATTTTCTACCCTAAAATTGTGTTACAATGACCATTCTGTTGAACTGAAGCTCTTAACAAGTTGAGTTAAAAAGAACAACCCAAAACCTGGGTTATTAGATAATTAAAAGGGTTGGTACTAGCTAGCTGCTATTAGCATCAGCTAGCTACCACCAGCTAATGTTTTTTAGTAACCCAAAGTCACTGTCTATAGTGCAAACCTAATATTATAATTAACAAAGCCAACCAGGGTAATCTTCTTATAAGCTGGTTTTACTATCATATCTTTACTTATTACATCTTAAAGCAGAGGTCCAGTCAAGTCTGTTTTGGTCAACTTTTGGCTCAAAATGGCAGATTGTGATAAATGATGCAGCTCATTGTTTTGAACCAGTAGTTGGTCACACCATAGCTACAGATGACCAGCACCTTTAACCAAGAGTTATCAAAATAACCCAGCAGCTTTATGTGATTGAAAAGGTCCTAAAAAGGTAACAAAACCAAGTGTACACCCCCCAAGTGTAAATACATTTACATAATTATGAGACAGTATATTCTATGAACTGACTTCCTGTGACGTTAAATTTGGAAAAACCATAAAAATACTTGTCATGTAATTAAATTTAAATTGTGAGAATTTCAGCTGAAAATACTGAGATTTATGTCAGCCCATTTGAATTGAACATTGCTCTGAAAGACGCTCCAAGTCTTATAATTAATAATTACTAAAGAGACATGTCACAAACACATCAGCTTTAACATGATGCTAATTTAAGGTTTTCTATATCCTTAACCCAAATGTGTCCCTTGTTTTTAAATGCCAAGAACTGATTGACCTGATCAGAAACCAGAAACAAAAAGGTCTGGAGGGCCAGCATAACAAATAAACAAAAACAATGCCGAATTTCTTTGATTGTAATAACAACAACAACAACAACAACAACAACAACAATAATAATAATAATAATAATAATAATAATAATAATAATAATAATAATAATAATAATAATAATAATAATAATGTTTTCCAAATGCTTCAAACTGAATTTTTGTTATTTTCGATGTTCTGCCCCAAGTGTAGTAAAAATATTAATGGACTTTTTTAGTTAGTTGGTTAGCTGGTTGGTTAGTTGTAGCGGACACGCGCCCGCAGAAAGGAAGCCCATGCGTGCGCGCTACCGTAGCGCAGTGACAAAGATGGCGGCCGCCGCCGGAGGAGGTAGGCTTTCTCTCCTGTTTTACCGATTATTTCTCAGTGTTGGCGCATATTTACCTTCAGGAGTGTAATGTTAAATGTCTCCGTGATTCTGTGGGACAGATAAAGACTCTCCAAGAGTCCAGCTGCTGTAAAGTTGCTGACGTGTCTCCGTGTGACAAAAAAAACGCTGTCACCAAATGATGCTAGCTCGGCAAAAAGGGCTAAAGGAGCCGCTTCAGTGTGCGGGCTGCACAGGTTTTTCTGCTTTAGACGTGATATGAAGTTTGTAGCCGAGCAGTCAGAGGCCGAGCTAACATTTCGTGAGGTTTTGGTTTGTCTGGTCGCTGTCGGTGACGTCGGTGACGCCCGTGGCTAACCTCTCCAATCATCACGATGAGTTAATTGTTCTGGTATAAACTCGGCTCTGTCACGGCATTTCTGAACAAACCCGTAGATACTCTTCTCTTACATTTATACTTTCATATGTGTATGGATAAAAAGCTAACAAAAATATTTTAACCTTACAATGGCCTTGCTAGTTTCTGACACAGCATTTGGGTTAATTGTGTTTAGTTTTGTGAAATATGAACCTTTTGCGGTGACTTTGCGTTTCTTTAGGATGTCACAGTACATGCCTCCTCCAGCCGCCCTCTCTTCATTTATAATGTGGTGAAAAAGCCCGAAGTTCGTGTCTGCCTCCAGTCTGCGCAGGCGCAGATGAAGACTGAACTCTGCACAGAAACCAGGAAGAACCCGGCTGTTACAAACCGGCCAAACAAGGAAGAAGATATTAGTGAAGATAATGCTCGAGTTAGTCAGACATCTTTTAGAAACTGCCGTGAACCACACAGATACCTCATGCATTTCAAATTTAGGGTACGTGACCAAACAAATAGAGAAAGGAGAGGATGTCAGTCTCTCTGCTATTACCCTCGGTCTTTAAATACATCCACAACATTAAACACCACATCAGCTGGTTTGGCTTGGTTAGATCTGTAAAGTAACCACAGAAAAAGAAGCATTTGCCTTGGTCAGTAACTTGTACTGAAACGTGTGAGTAGATGGCTCTCTGACACTGCATTTTTGTGTGTTTGTGTGAAAGGTGTTGAAGTTCCTCGCAGCTTTCGGCTGCTGGAGGAGCTGGAAGAAGGTCAGAAAGGTGGTGGAGATGGAACCGTGAGTTGGGGCCTCGCAGATGACAACGACATGACGTTAACCCACTGGACTGGCATGATCATCGGCCCTGCCAAGGTGAGCTACTCACAGGCCCCGCAGAGGTGTCCCTTTGTTCTGCAAGAGACTGAAGCACTGCGTCCACACTGTGTCTACATTGTCTACATTGTGTCCACGCTGCGTCCACACTGTGTCACTGTCTATTTGTACTTCTATGATGAGACTACATCAATAGAGCAGCTGTGATCTGATGCAGCTTTGCGATTAAATCTCGGTGCATCAGGCTGTTACGTCTTTAAACGGGTAAAATAAGATCCTTTTTATCACTAAATGAGCAGTTCTGTTTCTGTCATGTTTATGTATGAAAAATTGATACCCTCTTTTCAGTTTTTTTTCATCAGTTCTTCCAGCTGCACTTCCTGCAGTTTAGCAGTATTGTTTTCTAATTAGTGCCACCTGTTCAGTACGAGAACTGCAGCAGCACCAGTCTAAACAACAAACAGCTCTTGAAGTCCCTGATTCATAAAAATCAAACAGAAAGAAAAAAATATTATTACTATTATTACTAATATTATTTATAATGTAGAAAATATATTTTGCTGCTAATTGAGTTACTATAATAGTTTTAAACACATCTGCTACCGGTTGGTTTATCTATTTTGCACCAGGCCTTGTTTCTTTAATTGTGCGTCAGGTTTTATGAAAGTGTATTGTAATTTTATAATAAGACATGTTTGTGAGTGTTCATTTTTTATTTGGTAGTAAATAATTAGCCTTGTACCAATAACTAACAGAATAATGTATTTGCTTTGGTGTAGTGAGTTGAATTTCAGTTTCTGGATTCAGACTACGGTAATGTTGAATCGCATTGTATAGTGATTAGGACTGACTGGTATCACAAATGATTTTTGCTGTTCATGTATCTTTAATGCATCTGATCGTATATTGTGAAACATATTATCTCGCAGACTGGGAACAATATATTGTATTTTCTGCTCTACAGGGCACACTGGATTATAAGACACACAAACTTTTGTCATATATTAAGCACACCGGACTATAAGGTGCATCGTTGTGCACCTCCCAATTTTTGTAACTTTGCGCGGACGTTGCTCGCCGTGCTCCATTCAAAATGGATGATTTCTGTGCTCTAGCGGAGCTGGTTCACCTGTATCAGCATTTCTATGATCCCTCTATGAGAGATCACAAAGATAATCAGACGGTTCAAAACTCATGGAAGAAAACTGCACCGACGTAAGTGTCAAGTATAAACGCCTCCACCGCTCGCTCAGGTCTGTGCGCTGTGCACGGAGCCCTGTGCGACTCTAACTGAGCCTTAATGCTGCAAGCCGTGCAGCTTTGTAGTTTACCAAAGTTGTACTAAAACATTATGACTTCTTACATATATAAGGCGCTCCGGATTATAAGGCACACTGTTGTTTTTTGAGAAAATTGAAGGCTTTTAAGTGCGTCTTATAGTCCGGAAAATACTGTAATGGTCTTTTTTTTTGTGGTTTTGGTTTTAAAACCATAGTAAAGCTTGAAACCAGAAACAAGCCCATGCCTTGACTGGAGGATAAGTTGTAGAAAATGTACCCATGGACACACGCAGACAAATTTGTTAGTCCCCTTACAGCTCATTGAAGCAATGCTTCATTTCTTTTGAAAAGTGATTCAGTTAAAAGCAATTGTCTTATGTGTATCTGTGTACCTTTAGTATGTGATGGAGTAAAAAACACATTTGACTGTTCTTAAATGGTCCTCCATGAGCGCAGATCTTAGTCCTATTAAAACATTTCTGGACAGATCTGAGAACTGCAGCGTGGAGACGTCCTCCTTCACACCTGAGGCAGCTGCAGCAGTCTGTTCAGGAGGAGGGGGTCAGACTACATGCTGGCAAATTAACACGGCTCACTGTGAAGCACAGACTGCTGCTACAAAATATTTAATTATTTTTTCATCTTTTTGTTCATCTTTTCATTTATTTTAATGTATGAAATATTCAACTGAATCAGTAATCAAAAGAAAAGTCTAACTTCTGCTAAATAAGTAGTAAACAATACTGGATAATGTTAAACTAGTCAGGTTTGGAGTTATTTCAGAGATAGTGTTTAGTTATTATGGAAGCGTACCAACACATTTGTTTGCGTCTGTATGTTAAAATGGTTGTCAGTGTTTGACATTACTCAGGTAACCTGTGATCCAGTCTTTTCACAAACGGGGCTCAGCTTCTGTTTTTACATCATGAATTCAGTGTCAGATGTTAAACAAATGGATTCTACATGATAAAGGTTTCTTTGACTTTGGTTCATAAATGTAATCCTATTGTTCTTCCTTTCAGACTGTTTATGAAGGCAGAATATACAGTCTGAAAATAGACTGTGGCTGCAGGTACCCTGATTGTGCTCCTACTGTTCGCTTTGTTAACAAGATCAACTTGACCGGTGTGAACAGTTCCAATGGTTTGGTGAGTGTCCACATCTAACAGCACCTTCACTTTATTTAAATTGTAATGTTTTTAGGGTCATTTGTCATTTTTAAAATAAGTTAGATTTTCTACAAATAAAAATGTGAAACAAGGAAAGTGGACAAGACCGTGAAGCCAAAGTTACTCTGAGTGGCAGCTGTGTTAGGGGCCTTCACATAGGAAGCGGGAGGTGTGAAAGTGTTTCATCATACGTGCGCTGTGTTGTCCACCATGCAGCTCGCTGTAATTACTCTATTTGGTTTGACTATCTCAGGCCAACAAACGGTCCCATTGCTCTCTGCTCAGTCATTGTGCAGCTGCTGACTGAGCCTAAACTCTTTAACTCAGGAGTTTAGGAACTTGTGCCATTTTTTTTTAACTGCTCCTCCTCCTCCTCCTCCTCATTAGTAAATGTAATCCCAGAGCTTTTCTCAGACAGTCTGACAGATACATGCTGCGTTGTTCTCCCAGTGGCCTGGACCTACCTGGAGTATTTGTACTGTATGTGCGTACTCTTCTTTCCTGCTCCAAACCTGAACCCTGCAGCGAGCGCTACTCGACTAAGTTTAATGAAGGACTTTATAGATGCAAATCTTTTAGCGTGTTTGCTTAGACTTATTTGTCACAAGTTAGTCCAGCCCTACAGCTTTGTCTGTGTTACTTAGAAAATAATAATAACTTCAGAATTTAACCCAATTTAACATGGCTGCCACAGCCAGTCAAGCTTATTGAACACAAAAATGGCTGCAACTCAGTTGATTTGACAGATACTGAGCTAAAAGTTATAGAGAAAAGGTTAATAAGATTCAACTGAAAATGGAGAGGGGACCTGTTAGGCGTATGGGTGTGACTGTGTTGCTTTTTAAAGAAAATGAGTTCTGACGCCGTCCTTCTTCACCTCCTCCTCCTCTCAGGTGGACCTAAAGTCTATGCCATCAATCTCTCGATGGAAGAAGTCCTTCAACATCAAGATTTTGCTGCAGGAGCTCAGACAGCACATGATGATGAAGGAGAACAGCAGGCTCTCCCAGCCGCCTGAAGGCCAGGTGTACAGCAACTGATGCTGCTGGTGCTGCTGTCATCCAAGTCTCCCTCCCTCTGACACACACACACAACATCCTAAACACTGTCATACTCAACCATCATCTAATCAAAGATTGTTAACACCACTTCTTCCTTCGGGAGTCTTCCTCTGGACGGACAAAGATCTGCAAGAGAAGCCAACCTCCTCCCCCAGACCTCCATCTAAGTTCATGCTGCAGACCAGCTCTTACAAAACAAACAAATCTCATTCATGCTTTTGTTTTTATTATCTTTTTGTCCAGATTGTGGAGAAAAAAAATAAGACCTGATGGAATGTACAAGCTGTTTTGGGGATTCTACAAGGCTGTTTAATGTTTAGGACATTTTGCGCATGACAACCTTCAATATATTCCAGTACGCTAACAAAGAAAGGTTTTCCGTGGTCTTTCAGACGGCATTAGTTTAAAATTCCAAAGCTTCCACATTTTCTGCAGATGTAAACTTGAAGGGACCCTGTTTAAACTAATGCATGTCCGATCAGCAGAAATAAAGCTGTATTAGACGCAGTGTATTTCTGAGCAGATGCCGTTGCCTCGTTTTTGTTTTTTCTTCTGAGGCTTGTGTGCCATACGGTTCTTCTTGCTTTGTGATAATTACTAGCAGTGTGCACACAAAGGGGAGATGGGGTCGGGGTTCACAGGTGCTTTTTGTTTTGTTTTTCTTTTGCTAAGAACCTTAGTTTTGTGCTCAGCACCTTTTTCAGGATTGTGATCTATGTGGAACAGGAGGAGCTGTGATTTTTTTTTTTTAACCTTTTTGTTCTTGTTTTATTCCTTTAGTCACTGGGCTAACCTGTGTGTGTTTATGGCGTTGTATCTTCTGTCATTCAGTGAATCCTCACTGAACACAATGTACGACTTTGGATGTTAATTTTCTAAAGGGGTAGAGTTTAATCAGGGTGATGGTGTCCTGTTGCATGGTTTTATTTGAATTAAACATGATTACTTTTGCACATTGTTTCATCATTGTTCGAAACTCCACACACTGTATTGTTTTGGTGAAATAATACACTTTTAGTTTAAAAGTCGATTGTAGACATGAAATAATGACTTCATTTTATTCACATAATTTAGTTTAGGATTCTGTTTGCACCACCATCAGACCAAGATTGTTTTAATCAAACTTTTAGTAATTTCCAAAATAAAATGGGGTGGGGTATTCTTTCATCTTCTGCTGATTTGGTGAGTTTGCTCACTTACAAAGAAATAAAACATCTCTTTTTATGGTGCTTTAATTTTAATAGAGACACAGTATCAACTAAAAATCTTAGGAAAAATACATCAAAATTACAAACTGTGTCATTGAGTGAAATAAGTATTTGTTCTCCAACCACAGAGACAAAATTCAGGCTTCACAGATTGGTTCTGTCCCACATGGCACACAGGTAATAAATGTGTATAAAGCCCACCGGTCCTTAGAATCTGTCTTACTAACATGAGCAAGACCAAAGAAGGTCAGGGACCAGATACCACAACTCACTAAATTAGAACATCATCAAAAAGTAAAACTCATTTAGATTCATTCCACACAAAGGGATCTGTTTTAAATGTTTATTTGAGTTCAATTTGATGATTTTGACTCAGCTAATAACACAGAATTCAATTCCTCAGAAAATTAGAATAATGCATAAAAACAATTTCAGTTGGAAATCAAGGTCCCAGAGTCTGGAGAAAGAATGAAGAGGCACAGAGACCAAGCTGCCTGAGGTCCAGTGTGAGTTTCCATCAAGTCCAGAATCAATGCAGCCTTCTTCTGGGACATTTTAGAGCACTTCATGCTTCCCTCTGCTGACAAGCTTTATGGAGATGTTGATTTCATCTTTCACTGCCAAAAGTGGCAATACCTGCTTTAATGAATGTGGTATCACTGTGCTTGATTGACAACAAGCTGTCCTGAGCTAAACCACACAGAATCTGTGGGTCTTGTCAGGAGAAGGATGAGACACCAGACCCATGTTTGGAATCTCTTCCCCAAACATGTGGAAGAAGCTGGTGGGGTCAGATGAGTCTAAAACTAAGTGTTTTGTACATCAAGGACAACACCATGTCTGGCTGAAACCTACCACCTCTCATCATGCCGAGAGCACCGTCCCTACAGTGAAACACTGTGGTGCTAATGAAAAAATCAGCAGAATCTGAGGAACTGGTCAGAGTTAAAGGAAAGATGGATGGAGCAAAATACAAAGAAATATTTGACATAAACTTGTGTGAGTCTTCCAGAGATTTGAGACTTGGACAGAGGTCCACCTTCCAGCTGGATTATGACCCTAAACACTTTGTTGAAGCAACACTCCACTGGTTTAAGGAGAACCAGTTAAATGTCCTGGAATGGTCCAGTCAAAGCCCTGACCTGAATCCAACAGAGAACCTCTGGTTTGATTTAAAGCTTGTTGGACACAAGCAGCACCATCCAACCTGAAGGAGCTGCAGCAGTTTGGTCAGGAAGAACCGACAAAAAGTCCAGGTTAGATGGACCAAGATCCTGGAGACGGACCTGAAGAGATTTACTGCTGGAACTGCTGCTAAAGGTGCCTCTTTTAAGGTGTTTTTGTGAATGTTCAATATTTAAATTATACAGTAAAAGTCTCAGTACGACTGGTTGAAGACTTTTATTGCCCAGTTAGGATATCTATTATTATCAGCTAATGAAAATCCTGTTTATAACTATAAAACTATATAATTTATATTCAGCAGAACTGAGTATAACCTGTTGGTCTGGCCTTCTGCACAGTCTCAGTTTTGTATGTGGCCCTTTGGAGGAAAAATGTTTCCCACACCTGATATAATACCTTCCTACGATAATCTGGTCATTTAAAGGGTAACTTTAAGTAGTTAAAATCCCATGTGAAAAGAAATTGAGCTCTACTAACCTTTTCAGATAAAAACACAGGGATACTGAAGCAAATATGTTCTTCTTTTTCTTTTAGCTGTTGCATTTTCTGGGGTAATCCTCCTCCATCTAACTCTGTCTTCTGTGTCCTCGGTCCTCACTCCATCTACCTCCATGTCCTCTCTAACTGCATCCATATGTCTCCTCTTTGTCTGTTTCCTGGCAGCTGCGTCTCTAACATCCTTCTGTCCCTCCTCTGGACATGTCCAAACCATCTCAGTCTGTCCTCTGTGTCTCTAACATACTTCTGTCCCTCCTCTGGACATGTCCAAACCATCTCACTCTGTCCTCTCTAACTTTATCTCCCAGTCCTTCAACCTGTGCTGGACCTCTGATGACCTCATTCCTAATCCTGTCCATTCTTGTCCCTCCCAAGGAGAACCTCAACATCTTCAGCTCTGTCACTTCCTGTTCTGTCTCCTGTCTTTTTGTCCGTCCCACTGTCTCCAAACCATACAACATAGCTGCTCTCACCACTGTCTGTAAACCTTTCCTTTGACCTTTTGCACCCTTTGCTGCTGACTGTTTGGACACAAAAACAAAATAAACTGAGGCACAGAGACAAAATTGAGACGCTCTGTGACTAAATTGTAACACAAAATGAAATGGAAAACAATCATTTGAAGGAAGGTTGTGTGAATGTCACAATTCGTTTGCAGTTACAAACAAAGACAGACAAAGGTCATAAGTGAAAATCTCATGACGTCATCTCATCACATGCTTTCTATCACCTATCAGCCACCCTGTACAAGTTTTTCTAGGCTCTGAACTTTGACACAGAGAAGCTTCATAGTCTTACATTTTGTATAACTTCACACCAGGAAAAACTGCAATTTTTATATTCATATTTAAACAGCCGCAGTCTGAAAAGTGTCTTCACGCGATATAAACCATTACACTGCTGGCAGGTGTTGTGGCAAAACAAGTCAATTTCAAGGAACTGTTAGATGAAATCACTCAAACAGGTTTATTTATATGCTGTGCACAAAATGTAGACAGCACTAAAGACAATTAAGAATTAACATCAGAGTCCCAGCTTCAAATGGGGAAGCTCAGAATCAAAGCTCTGGCCCCCAAGTCTACACCGGAGCTTCTATTAAAGATATTGAAATACTGGACTTAAAGGAGGAGTCAGTCTGGTTCCCATGAGGAGAAAATCCAACATCACTCCT
>NC_051433.1:29764373-29766270 GCF_001649575.2 Kryptolebias marmoratus | reverse complement strand
CACGCTGGAGACAGGAGACGTCTTCATCATACTGCGGTGTCATGAACATCCCAGTGTCCTCTCTGTCCTCTGGGTTACCTCCAATCAGAGTCCAGATCGGAAACAATCTGCTTCTTTTCCCTTAAAGTCACTCAGGGTTTCATTAGTAATATTCAACAGCAGCACATTCAGGGATTTTCAGACAAAACAAACAATAAATGAGAACAAGAAGAGTCCAACATTTGGCTCCTCCTGGTAAACTTCACTCTGAGTTCCAGTCAGATTTGGCTCTGAGCTGCAAATAAAGGATTATTTTTTTTCTCATGAGGAAAAGAAAACATTCAGGAGCCAATGAAGGCCTCCAACAGTAAGAGGGAGTTGATTTAATACTTTTCATCATCAGAAGGCTATAAAACCTCTGAGGAGAATAAACACGTAACCCACCTGTTTCCTGAACTATCTTGGTTTTTGACTGAAAACAGGAAAGAGTACAGTGGAAAATATGGAAGTAATTTGCTTTTATCATTTGTTTATGTTCATTTTGTTTAGACAACAGTTTGTTTGGGAGCTGATGAGTCTTCATTTAGTTTAGTTTTTTAATAAAATGTTAAACTAGTTCTTATTATTGCAGACTTTGGGGGAAGTGCACTGCTGTGGTGTTTAGAGATTCTCTGGAGGGGTTACATGCATCATGTGTGCCATCCCATCATAAACAGACTCACATCATGGAGTGATTCAGTTGGACTCACTGATTGGATGATGAACTTCGTTCAGGACGACACGGAGCTCACTGTGGCAGAAATTTAGTCAGAAGACACCAACCTCTGACTCGTGTCTTTAAGGACTTGTCAGCTTGTTGGATTTTTCAATGGCTCTCTGTGGTCCCTCTTTCACCAACAGCTGCACCAATAAAATAATTGACATACCTGAGGCTGGAAAATAGGTTTCATTACTATTATGTTCACTTCTGCCTGATGTAGCTAATTAGCATCACACCTAAATTTATATTTAATGTATGTGCTTTATTCAAACTAACAATCTCTACTTAATCCAACGTCTGCTTGACAGCAAAAACAGATATTTTATTTGTTTAGATCACTGTAAATAGATTCAGGCAGGATGGAGTTAATAAAGTTTTAAAATATTTTTTTATTAAGTATAAAACTTAATTCAAACCTTTGTTCACTCTCAAAGCAGTCTTTCTAACAACCATGTTTTATTGTTACCTGCTGCTGAACACACACTGACTGTGTGTGCGTATGTGCATTTTTCTGTCATGTTAGCAAAATATTTCCTGTCCCACTGGGCAGACTAATGAACAGTAATCACAGGAGGTGCCTTTGGAAGTGATGAACTTTTGGAGACACCCGGTCCAAGATGGCCGGTGTGAACACAAGGCCCTGATGAGCTTCAGGGTTCTGTTAGTTCCTCAGACAGGCAGCTTGTGTTTGGGTCTTTGTTGAAGGTGGTTCAGTCCGAGTCTCTATGCCGCTGCGCCCTCTAGTGTCAGAGACTGGAACAGATCTATTATCAGTACCAGGGGATAATATTCTCTTTATAATCAGTGATCTGATCATTTAAAAATGAGTAGAAGGTAAAAATACACGTCAGGACAACTTTTTGTGACTTGTGTGACAAAACAAGTTTGACCACCAGAGGGCGACCTCTCCTTTTCTCTGAAAATATTACCAAACAACTTGAAGGGTTTGGGATTTTCTTTTCTTTCAACAGAACCCGTGAAAATAAAAACACTTCATTTGTTGTTTAAAAGATGCCCAGTAAAGAATCTGACTCAGTGTTAGCCTCTCACAGAACAAAAAGAAATCCTGTAATTTGTTGAATTACTTTTATATATATATATATACATATATATATATATATATATATATATATATATATATATATATATATATATATA
>NC_051433.1:29762104-29763958 GCF_001649575.2 Kryptolebias marmoratus | reverse complement strand
ATATATATATATATATATATATATATATATATATATATATACATATATATATATGTTTAATTCTGTCAACTTCTTTTCATTAAAAATCAAAACGTTGCTCAGTTTTAATGTCTTCCTCAAGCACCTTTTTAGCTGAAGGCCTTGGGGGGGCAAAAGATGAACCTGAAATGAGCATTACTACTCAAACCTGCTAATCCCAGGCTAGCAGGGGTTAGCCTGGGGTTAGCAGGCTAACTTACTTTTTTTTACCCCAATAGAAAATTACAGAAACAAGTCTGCATATCTTATATATACTATTTTATTTTTAAACCAATGTAAGTCGGTTTATTTGAAAGGAATTGGACAGAAAAGACTAAAGTCCTCTCAGAACACTTCACAGATGAACTGTAACAAGTCCAAGTCCTCCTCCTCCTCCATCCTTCACTTGTTTAGTTGGAGTTAATAAAAAAGGAGCAGCAGGTGGAGCGTGAGAGTGTGGACCTCCATCACCTCTCTGTGCAGCTGGGAGTTTTCTCCGGGTACTCCGGTTTCCTCCCACGTTAAAAACAAAACATAATACATCATTAAATTAAAAAAAAACAATAAAAAAACATAATACTTAATAAATTAAATTTAAATTAAATTTTAAAAAATACAAAACAAAAATACAAATACAAAAAAACCCAAAAACAAACAATAAACCAGCCACTAGGGAGCACCGGTCAGTGCCTCTCTGGTGCCGGTCCCAAGCCCGGGTAAATGGTGAGGGTTGATTCAGGTGAAACATTTTGCCAAAACAAACATGAATTCATCCAGAATGCAGCCAGGGGGCTGAGAGGGGTTCGGTTCGGTGGCCTCAGGATTCTGCCTCTGCTATTTGCAGATGATGTGGTCCTGCTGGCATCGTCGTGCCGTGATCTCCAGCTCTCACTGCAGCCGTTCACAGCCGAGTGTGAAGCAGCTGGGACGAGTGGAGGAGTTTAAGTGTCTCAGGGTTTTGTGAGATCCACAGACAGGTCGCTGCAGATTCTGCAGGATTGTGTTCTCTGTACTGGTCCACTTTGGTGAAGAGGAGCTGAGCTGCAAGGCAAAGCTCTCTGTTTACCGGCCCGTCTATATTTCTACCCTCACTTGTGGTCGTGAACTCTGGGTGGTGACCGAAAGAATGAAATCTTGGATACAGGCGGTCGAAATGAGTTTCCTCCAGAGTCTAGTTGGGCTCTTCCTTAGAGATAGGGTTTAAAGTTTGGTTATCTGGGAGGAACTCTGAGTGGAGTTGGTGCTCCTCCTCATCAGGAGGAGCCAGTTGAGGTGGTTCAGGCATTTGGTAAGGATGTCCCCAGGACGCCTCCCTATGTGTAATTTACGTTTATCGTTTTAAAAAATACCCCCGTTTTCATGCCGGTTGTATCATTTTATTTTGTTGTATTTATCCGCCACACCTTTAAAGGCCTGTCCGTGAAAATACTGTCTGATAATGAACCGGTCCTTGGAGCTAAAAAGGTCGGGGACCACTGCTTTATACCACCACTGACAATTCACTTTGAAAGAGATTTCAGCTGAATTTTTAACGCGGTTATTTACAGGAAGTAAATAAACGAGACAAAGCTCTCTGTTTACCGGTCGGTCTATGTTCCTACCCTCACCTGTGGTCATGAACTCTAGGTAGTGCTGAGAAGAACAAGATCTCAGATACAGGAGGTCAAATGAGTTTTCTCCTCAGGGTAGCTGGGCTCTTCCTTAAGAGATAGGGTGAGAAGTTCAGTTATCCGGGAAGGACAGAGCCGCTGCTCCTCCTCATCGAGAGGAGCCAGTTGAGGTGGTTCAGACATCTGGTAAGGATGTCTCCTGGACGCCTCCCTAGAGAGGTGCTCC